>NC_086321.1:349614028-349914028 GCF_036172605.1 Pelobates fuscus
GCAGGATGATGATATTTTTTGAGACTGCTGAAACGCTTTCAAGGAACAGTACAGCATTAGGAACACAAACCTGCATTCCTATTACAGAGCCTTGGTCTCTAGTAGATAGATGTGACTTTCCACCTCCTTTTTTAAATAAGATTTAAAAACAAAAATCAAGATTGTTTTTAACTTACCTCTCCCTTAGCACTGCTGATCGCTCCATGACGGCCTCAACCAGGGGTGCCAAAAGGTAGATCCCTAGATGCTGTGGAACTCCAACTCCCATGATGCTTTGCCTGCCTTTAGAATTAAAAAGTATCATGGAAGTTGGAGTTTTAAAACATCTGGGGAATCTACCTTTTGGGCACCCCTGGTATAAACCAATACTCCTCACAGAGCTGCTTCTTTTTCCTCAGGGTTCCCCGTACAAAGCATTGTGTTCAGTGCTTTCTTATAGGCTTCCGTATCACGTGTTTTACTCAGTCAGTGCAGGGGTAGTGCCTCTAGTGGCTGACAGGAAGACAGCCATTAGAGGTGGACTCAACCATGCAATGTAAACGTAGCAGTTTCAAAAACACAACAAAACAGAAAAAAACATTTACATTGCAGGATTACAAGGACAGGGACACTGCACCCACCCCACTTCATTGAGATTAAATGGCGTGGGAGACTTTAGTGTCCCTTTAATGTTTAACTGCATGTCCCCACAGCTTATGTTATAAAATAATCGATTTCAACAAATATCAGCACTTTTATAAATGCCTTTAGTAACACTTTTGTGTTGTCAAGCAGACAGTTGGTGTTTCCTGCCTGACTTGCTTTGAGTGCTTTTCTATGAGAAGCATTGTTAGCGGGTCATGGCAATTGCCGTGCATGCGCTGTGTCCCCCAATGCTCCTCTGTCCAATTGGACACAAGTCCTTAGTATGATTTCACAGAGACGAGACTCCCGGCTCTGGAATAAAGGTGAGTTTTATAGCTTTCATTCCAAAAGGAGAGACCCAGTAACCTAAACAGATTAAGGAACACTCCAATTTAAAAAAAAATACAAATAAATAAGAAGAAAGAAAAAAATAACTTAGCTCAGACAAATTATTAACTCCTTTTGTGCTTCACTTCTTGCTCTATGTCCTAGATGTTTTGGACTACATCTCCACAATGCATCTCCCTTGGGGGCATACAATAGCCCTCTTTGGTCACCACTTATCTGTTAAGACCTCATGCATTCTGAAAGTCTGAAACTGTCCCACAGGGCATTTTTATAGATGCCTAGCACTTGCACATTATTTTGGTAGTTGTGAATCTGCCCTTGCTGTTGATTAACTGCACGTTTTTGGTTGGATAAACTGTGCTTCTGACCAAAGAGGACTTAAAGATGGCTGCCTCCACAGTACAGGGATAACCACTTAAAAGATGCATTAAAATATATAAACTCGTAGCTGTGTTACAAAACAACACACACACAGGCTATAAGTACATGCAATGATTATTTTCAGTAATACACAATAATAAGTTTCCCTTTAAAATGTTTTGGGTATAAACTGGAGCATGCAGATCCAGTAGTGGCCACAGGAGGTGGATTCCAGAAAATAGGTTGTTACCATGCACCCCATCCTGAGATTCCAATTGCCTGGATAACCGAAAGAACAAACTGAATCCCGCACACAAAGAAAAAATTCATGAAGTTGAAGGAGCTGTCCGACCTAAAGGGTGAAGAAAAATACATAAAATAACAGGTTACTGGTCATTATGAGGACAATGGTCTTGTTCCCACCATATATGCATCACCATTGCTCTGAAAATGCACTTACCTGAAGGCTTTATATGCTGGACGGAACCAGCAAACATATCCGCATGGACTAAAGAGCACCAGCCAAAGGATCGAAAAGCCAAAATTGACTCCATTGCCTCCACCAATCCACCAAGCCAGGCAGGCAACTACATTCACGGCAAGGGTTAGGCAATAAACTGGGGAGATTACAGAAGGTCTGATGAACATTTCTAATGGAGTATAGCACACATTCAGAATACGTACTAGCAAAACTTCCCAATATTTATTCAAGTGTGTGTTTGGCAAAATCTACACTACCGATGATATAAAAATGCCTCGGGCTCCTGATAACCTGCACAATTCTATACCATTTAAATGAAAACATTGGAGTCAAATGTTCCTAAATTCAGGGCTCATAAATTTCCACTCCCCCACTAGCCACTTGTAAGTGAAAATTCAGTCCCGGCAAGCGGAAATATAACCTTTGTTGCTGTGCCAACGATCCTCTAGGCCAGTGGTAGGCCACCTTTAGCAGTCCAGACACTGTGGAGTACATCTCCCATGATGCATTGCTAACATTATGGTTGTGAGAGCATTATGGAAGATGTAATCAAAAACATTTGGAGTGACGAAGGTTGCCTACAACTGCTCTAGGCTTCAGTGGCAAGTCTCAGACTAGTCAATTAACGAAGGACTATAAATTGATAGCCCTGCTAAGGCAATGGTTAGCAATCTGTGACTCACCTGCAGAGGTGTAACCACAATGTAACTGTTGAGGTAGGCACCTCAAAACAAGAGATAGATGAATTTCTACAGTAACAGCAGGCTAAGCTATAATTTTATTATCTTACTCTTGCTTTCTACCTCGGGTGGAGTTATTGTCAGGACTTTGAATGAGGAAGTGTTGGCCCTCCCCCAAACAACTAACACATAGTAGAACTTGGGAGACATAACTTATAAGAAGACACCTTGCAAGTATAGATAGACCTGCCTAAAAACAGTAGGATTATATATTATATATTATATATATATATATATATATATATATATATATATATATATATATATATAAAAAAAATAAAAAAAATAAAAAAAAAGCACAAAAAGTGACAAATATTAATCACCCATTTTAATTTACTAGGCTAGCAAAACTTAAAGGGACACTATAGTCACCAGAACCACTACAATTTAATGTAAGTGGTTGTGGTGTCTACTGCATGTCCCTGAAGCTTTTAGCACTGTAAACACTTACATTGCTGCCCAGTAACACCTCTAGGTGCAGTCACTGAGACAGCTACTAGAGGTGCTTCCTTTGTCAGTGCTGCACTGTGTGGAGATGCTGAACGCTCCCCATAGAGACGCATTGATTCAATGCATCTCAATGCAAATTGTCACAACGTGGTGTTTTACCGTGCATGTGCAATAGCCTCCCAAGATTGGCTGAGCTCATCTATACTGATTATCTCAGCCATGGAGGTGGGGCCAATTGCAGTGAGATCTGCACGGCGGTGAAGAAATGGTTAGTAAAACCACAATTTCGCTCCACAGAGAGGGGGGCGGACATCTAAACAGGTAGTTTAGCACCATCCTGCTAGGAACACATGTTTGTCATGTTAAAGGAATACTATAATTTTAGGAATACAAGCATCTGCCTCTAAATCAACCTAATGTGATACTCCAAGCACCATAACCACTACAGTTCCCCGTAATGGTTACCAATGCCTAGCACCAGTTCCACATGCAAGGATTTGCAGTGTACTGTGGTGGAATCTCAGTAAAAATAAATTTACTAGGCCAAGATTGCCATGTGGCATATGTGTAAATGTTGTATCAGTTAGTTAGTTACACGTAGCTAAGATACAATCAACACTGTATTGAGCAAATGCAGGAATGCAGAAACTGAAAACACTTCCCCTCCTCCATTGTTCTGGGTGAGCCATGTGGTCTAACAGGTAAGGGAAGTTAGGCTTTGTTCAGCTGATTGTGTAAAGAGTATATGTGGGTTGAGTTAACTATAGGAGGAGCTATATGTCTATATCATGCATTTACACAGTCAGTTCTGGGCTCAGATCTTGCTGTATTTTGGTGACATTAGTCCCTCTGAGCCCCGGTCGGTGAATCGAATAAAGAATCTCTTCCTTCCTGAAGAAACCTGTGTCCATCTCTCTGTGCTTGGCTTCCGTCAGTTTCTCCGGTAACATTTGGTGCATTGGGCCGTGAAGCTCATCGTTCAACGGTAGCTGAGAGGCAGAGGCGTGAGACGGTCTATCTTTGCCCACGTTCTCTACGGCTGCACCCCTGAACTTCTGCGTGGACCTCCCTTCGTCTCGGCGCCACTGGTCTGTTGTCCAGGAGATCATCGGCCTCTACGTAGTAAGTGCTGGGGTGTCCCCGTCAATGAGTGTGAACCCAGGTTCAGGAACGAGGAGGTAAGACGACTGCTGTTTTAGACGGCGGACCCACTAGGGGTATACCGGTTGTGCGGTAGGCCCATAAGGGGTTTGAATTGTGTATGGAATCTGCCCCCTCTGTCGGAGGGAAGGAGCGAAGGCGCACCGCTCAATCGAACGCTCTTTAGTAAGACCGTTTGATTTGGTTAGTCAGGCGGGGTTCTGGTGTAAATAGCCCTAGCCGGACACCGGTGTCTTGTCTAGACTAGCGTTCTAGGGTGTATATTTTGTTCGCTAGGTCGGAGGGACCGGGAGACTAAGCGGCGTCTGTGTAAATTCGGTTCGCTAGCTCTCAACCTATCTTGGCTAAGTGGGAAGGCGTGTAAATTTGGAACCCACTAGATTTTTGATAGAGTAATCGACTAAGAGGTGTCTGTGTAAATTCGGTCCTCTAGCTCGCTATATGTGGTGCTTGGGCAGTGTGGCTAACCAAAACGGATGTAGATAGTTTTAGGTAGTCCATCAAGGTACTGGCCAATAGATTAGTTGGGAATTGTATATGTGATAAAGATTGTTTAGTAACGTGTATATCTTGCTAGATAGCGTGAGCTCTGCCGTCTAGCGAGAGTGTTAATAGTGTGTTGCTGTATTATAGTGCACGGTACCATAACCCTGTATATTTACTGACACTGTATATAAGTACTAATAATTGTCGTCTATTGCATGTCTAACACCATAACCACTAATAATTGTATTGTGACCTTAAATTGTACTTTGACCTATGCTAACCGTACTATAACTACTGTTTGTAAAGACGATGTTACTGGGGTATGTTATAGACGGGTAATTCAGATATAGGGAATTATAGCGTCGGTGACTGTATAGTTTCGCCAAAGGGCACAGTATTAGTTATTTACTGACTGGTGTAACAGCTGTGTGTGTACGGGAATTCCCTGTATGTTTTGTTGTATGAGTTTGACCTAGTAACTGTACCACATGGTGCTGTTGCCAGGGAAACGAGTGTGACTGTTAGAGGTGTGTTTGTTGTGTTTCTTTGAATAAGACGCTCCGTTGCTAAGTATGGCAGCGCCGGAATTTAAAGATTGTTGATCCTTTAGAATGTATGCTAAATAACTTTAATGTGTGTGATTTTGGGGACTACCTTATGTAGTAGAGAATGACCAGTTTTTGACTGTTAACACAGTTTGTGTTACTAGATGGTTACTAAAAAACTGGTTTGTCCATCCTCAATGGAATCTGACCCATCTGACCATCCCTCAACTAAATTCTTTATCAAAAACTGGTGCAGCTGGTATGTCCCCCTGTGCTCTAATTGTCTCTGGCTCTCAGATGCCTGTCCCCTCCTATTTTTGTGCCTACCTACCCCCCCAACTGGTTCTTTGTATTCAGTTTTATTATTAGCAGTCAAAATTGTGAGGAGAATTCTTAATAACAGTAACTGAATCCACTGAAATCAGATAATTCTCAGCAATTACAAAACACCATAACCACTGATAATACCATAACCACTGAAAACACCATAACCACTGAAAACACCATAACCACTGAAAACACCATAACCACTGATAATATCATAACCACTGAAAACACCATAACCGCTGAAAACACCATTACCGCTGATAATACCATAACCACTGATAAGACCATAATCACTGAAAACACCATAACCACTGACATAACACTATAATTACTGAGCCTTGTGTGCCTTTAGTAACAGTAAATTAGTTTTGAAATACAACTGGATGAAATGGTCAATGGTATAGGACGCTGGAATACACTTTTACAATTTTTGGTTACTGGTCAGGCTCCTCCTAGCCCTGTCGAAACATTTTGTTAACCAAGTTACTGACCAGTAAAATTAATTTATCCATTTCCACCTACCTCACCACTCCCCGACCGGAACCTATGACTAAACAACCCTATCTAAGTCCCACCCTAACCTGACAAATGACCGGTGCCCTCCAACTTTGACATTTACAAATGCCACTGCAGCTTACCCCTGGTCCCCCACACATTGATATTAATGGTCAATTACAGTTGGCAGACCCTGTATTTGTTTATGTCCCGTTCACCATGACTGATCTGTTTAATTGGAAGACCCACAATTCCTTTACGAAAGCAGACGAGTCACCTAGTGCTTTCTATGAGAGATTGCTGGAGTCATATAGATTATATACTCCTTTTAATCCAGAGGCCCCTGAGAACTCTCGAATGAACAACTCAGCATTTGTCAGCCAGACCCAAGGTGATATCAAAAGAAAATTGCTAAAGTTAAAGGGATTTGTACGAATGTCCATATCACAGTTAATGGAAATTGCAAGTCAGGTGTATATGAACAGGGAGGTGAATAGAGGAGTTGAGAATAGGCTGAGTAAGGGAGGAAGTAGGAATCACTGTGTGTATTGTAGAGAGGAAGGATATTGGAAAAGTGACTGCCCACAGAGGGAATATAAAGCAAGTTATAGATAAGACAAGAGAGAAGGTTACGAGATGGTTACAGAGGTGGCTATAGAGAAAGTCTTGGAGGGAATGACAGTAGTAACAGAGGAGGTGTTCAGGGAAGTAGATACTATTCCCCTACCCAGAGATTAAGGGATAGAGATTTTGTCGGTCTGGCTGACACTGTCATGGAAGACTATTGATACCGACTGGGCTCCATCCCCCTTTAGCCGAGTGCAGCCTATGGTCGATGTATCAATAGAGGGAAAGAGGAGCTCTTTCATGATTGACACTGGTGCTGAGTACTCTGTGGTAACTAACCTAGTTGCTCCTCCTTCAGGAAGACTATAATTATGATAGGAGCTACTGGGAAAAGCGCTGCTAGACCAATTCTCAGGAGTCATACTTGTATTCTAGGAGGCCATTTGGTTAAGCACCAGTTCCTGTATATGCTGGAGTGTCCAGTTCAGCTTCTAGGACGAGATCTATTATTAAAGCTTCAAGCCCAGATAACTTTTAAACCCAACGGATCAACGTCTCTGAAGTTTAATAGATCACCAGGCATAATATCAGTATCGGTGCAAAGGGAAGAAGAAAGGCACTTCTACTCTATAATAAAAAATACAGACCCTAAGAGTGATGAATCCTTACTTGACATTTCAAGAATATGAACAGAGAATAATCCTCCAGGACTTGCTCGCAATATTCCACCAATACACATTGAATTAAAGCTTGGAGCGTATCCTGTTAGCCTTAGTTAGTACCATATATTATAGAGGGCTAAGGAAAATATACAAACCTATGTGGATAAGTGTGTAAAGTACCTGTGAATATTTATCCACCTGTTCATTCTTACCATCCAGGGGATCAAGTGTGGATAAAAGAATGGAACACTGTTCCATTAGGTTCCAAGTGGAGAGGTCCCTATGTTGTTCTTTTATCTACCCCAACAGTTGTAAAGGTTGTAGAAGTGACTCCGTGGATTCATCACTCTAGGGTAAAAAAACCAGCGGCAGATTCCTGACAAGCTACCATAGATCCAGAGAATCCTTGCAAGATCCAGTTGAAGCGTGTGACCGAGTTGGATTAAAAGTGGTTTTTGCGAAGATAATATTGTTAAAAGGGAACATCAACAAAGATCTACAAGTGAGTGTTTTTGACGGCCATAATAACGCCTGTCCGCTCACCAACGTGTTATTAAAAGCCAGGAAAGTCTCGAAGGGACCCCTGTGAAGACGAGCAGAACTCCATTCCCTGCAGCCCTTACATCCTGGAAGCTGAGGTGCCATCGCACGGACGAAGACTGAGGATGAAGACGTCGAAAGAAGTGCTTTTGATAATGTATATTTTTGTGTCTTTTTATATTCAGGAAGGTAGAGGTACCGACACTCCTAGCTGTGAGGTTTGCATTAAGACTACTAAGACAGGTAATCATATTTCCCAGACCCTAATTTGGCATTCACAATATGAGTGTAAAGGTGATGTGTCTAGGTGTATATATCTAGGTATAGAATATAGTGTATGCCATTTAGGAGTAGGAGAACCTAAGTGCTTCAATCCGGAGTATCAACCCCGTACAATTTGGTTGACCCTCAGGAATGGAGATCCACAGGGGACCTTAATAAATAAAACTGTATTAGAAACCATACATTCTTCGGGTGTTCTGCTATTTGATGCATGTAAAGCAATATCAAGTGGTAGAAAGCCGTGGAATGTATGTGGGGATCTTAAGTGGGAGAGAACGTATGGGTCTAATGATAAATATATTTGTCCCAGTAGTAAGAACAAGTACTTAAGTCCAAAATGCCCAGATAGGGAATATAACTTTTGCCCATATTAGTCTCGTGTGGGGTGGGCAACTTGGGGACAGACAGTAGATAAGGATATGATTGTTACTAAGTTGCCTACAAAGCCATATTGTAAGTCTAGGGAATACAACCCAATCCATATACTCATAAATAATCCTGAACAATTTTTAGATTTGGTTCGGTAACTTATTTGGGTTCCAAATATATGGGACGGGTTTAGATCCTGGGACAATATTATTTATAGGGATAGAGACCGATACCGTAGCATCCCAAACTCATCAGGTTTTCCATTCTTTTTATGAAGAGATGAGTGTAGAAAATAAGATCCCCCATAACGCTAAAAACGTATTTATAGATCTAGCCGAAAACATTGATGGTAGTCTTAATGTCACCAACTGCTATGTGTGTGGAGGTACTAACATGGGAGACCAATGGCCCTGGGAAGCAAAGGAGGTAATGTATTCCGGTTCTGAGACAATTGAACAGTTAATATCTTCTCAAACTGATTATCAAGTGAGTGTTAGAGGTAAATCTGAGTGGAGATTAAAGACCTCCATCATAGGTTATGTTTGCATAGCAAGGAAAGGAATGATGTATAATACTTCTGTAGGAGAATTAACTTGTCTAGGGCAAAAAGCTTATGATGATGATACGAAGAATACAACTTGGTGGTCGGCTTCAAATGTCTCAGAACCATCTAACCCGTTTGCTAGATACGCCAATTTAAAGGATGTGTGGTTTGACCTATCCATCACATCTACCTGGAGAGCCCCAGCAAATTTGTACTGGATCTGTGGTAAGAAAGCCTATTCGGAGTTGCCACAGGACTGGGAAGGGGCATGTGTATTAGGTATGCTCAAACCATCCTTCTTCTTGTTGCCAATTGAAACAGGAGAGACCTTGAGAGTTAAAGTGTATGATGTGAATCATAAAAAGAAGCTAGCATCCTTGAATGTAGGTAGCTGGGAAGATAATGAGTGGCACTGGCTACCTTAGCGCGCTTCATTGCCAATAGGAGGGATGTAATATGTGAGGGAACTGGTTAACAGCCAAACTGTATGCCCATGAAGTGTTATTGTATTCTAATACAGGGATTCAAGCCTAATTTTACCATCAGGCAATTATGGATTCCTCTGTAAAGCACATAGCCTTCTTACCAAGTAAACCAGTTGGGCTGGTGATAAAGTCCTCCATTCACTTCCAGTGCAAATAGAAGGAGGTGTATGTGGAAAGTTCAATCTCAGCAACTGTTGTCTGCACATAGATGATGAAGGGCAGGCAGTGGCTGATCTCACAAGCCACATGGCTAAACTGACGCATGTACCGACTTAAGCCTGGAACAGGTACAATTCTAGTAGTTGGTTTGGAAGTAGGTACGAGCAGCTTGGAGGGATCAAGACATTGGTAGGAGGAGTCATGTTGATTATAGTGTGTCTCTTTCTACCATGTTTGGTTCCATTGGTAATTAGGTCCATACAGAGTGTCATAGAGAGCACGACAGAAAGGAAACCAGCTGCGCATGTAATGGCTGTTTGCAAGTATGAACCCTTAGCCCAGAGAGAATCAGAATGAGGAGTGCTAAAGGAATTTGTAAGGATGCTAAGATGCTTACGAGGTCTGTTCTGATTCATGGCAACCTGAGGTGTAAGCAAACTATGGTTAAGTGATGCATCTGGAATTGTGAAATATCAGAAGCATCAAAGGGGGGAATGTGGTGGAATCTCAGTAAAAATAAATTTACTAGGCCAAGATTGCCATGTGGCATATGTGTAAATGTTGTATCAGTTAGTTAGTTACACGTAGCTAAGATACAATCAACACTGTATTGAGCAAATGCAGGAATGCAGAAACTGAAAACACTTCCCCTCCTCCATTGTTCTGGGTGAGCCATGTGGTCTAACAGGTAAGGGAAGTTAGGCTTTGTTCAGCTGATTGTGTAAAGAGTATATGTGGGTTGAGTTAACTATAGGAGGAGCTATATGTCTATATCATGCATTTACACAGTCAGTTCTGGGCTCAGATCTTGCTGTATTTTGGTGACATTAGTCCCTCTGAGCCCCGGTCGGTGAATCGAATAAAGAATCTCTTCCTTCCTGAAGAAACCTGTGTCCATCTCTCTGTGCTTGGCTTCCGTCAGTTTCTCCGGTAACAGTACGATGTCAGCATTTGTGGGTGTATGCATGGCAGTCATCTTGGAGACGTAACAAGCTTAAAGGTACACTATAGGTTCAGGAACACAAACATATGTAGCCCCCCGGACCCAGTATTGCCCATGTAAATATAGCAAAATCTTACCTTTATTGCAGTCTGCTGCTGCTGGCTCTGCCCCTGATCTGCCTGCTGGGCTGACATCATCAGAAGTGATTCTCTGAGTCAATCACAATGCTTTCACATAGGAAAGCATTGGATTCGTTGAGCTTGTCAAATAGGCAGATCAGGGGCAGAGCCAGCATCTATGATCTGCCTATAATCTCTATAAGGAAAATTCAGTGTCTCCATGCAGAGGGTGGAGACACTGAATGGCAGTGCTGCTTCCTGTGCAGCACTGCCCCAGGAAGCACCTCTAGCAGCCTTCTGAGGAGTGGCCAGTGGAGGTATCCATAGGCTGTAATGTAAAAGCTTGAAGAACTGATTAAATACAATAAGCTGTAGTTGTTCCTATAAGAAGATTTTTAATTTACTCATTTGCTGGCAGTGTTACAGTCACAATGTACAGATCTGATTTACATTATCGAAAGGAAATCAGCCATGACAACAAGCTTAAAAAAACAGATTTTATTCTCAGCAGCTGAAAGCATTTTGTACAATATAGACTGCAAAAATATATCTGATCATGTTATCTAATACATTGCGTTCCGCCGAGGCAGATCTGGAAGACTTTGATCATAAGATATACAGATTTTTAACATCTAAGTTTCTCACAGAATTTTAAATCTAATTGGACTTGTTGCAAGCCAACATGTGAATGACTGAACATTATAAAGAATGTGTTTGTTCAATTGTCAGGGTACGATTTATGTAAATATCCAAAAAGTGAGTTCAATCATAGTGTAATGATATATTAAATGTATAATATAATTGCATTTCCACATCAAAGGCATTTGCCTAAATGTAGGGTTTTGTTTGCCTTTATTCTAAACTGATCTTAAAGTTGACACACCACTTTTAACTTCATTATTATTAGCATTTATATAGTGCCGACATATTCTGCAGGGCTGTACAATTATAGAATGGGAAAATTTGACAAATAATTGACATAGAGGCTATAACAGGGACAGGAGGCAAAGGAAGCCCAGCTCAAACAAGCTTTCAATCTATAACTTATAAGCTATTTAGAGAACAGAGGGGATAGGGGGAGCCATATATCTGATTGGTACACAGATGAAGGGGGGTAACCCCAAATGGAAACAATATACGTTGAGGGAAAGTAGTGTACCAAGGAAGGGGCTGGGATAAGTGTCAAATACAGAAAAAAAAACTTAATAGATCCAGACAAGAAAAAAATAAAAATAATATATATATATTAAGAAAACCTTATTAATTGTAAAAACGATTAAAATTGCCCAAAGGCAAATACAATGGTACTGGTGTACTGTGAACAAACCAAAAGTGAAAATAATTATGCAAATAGAAAAATCTAAATTAAAAATAAAGAATATGTATACGACTGGTTAAAATGATTGCTCTATACGTGGTATTAATAAATCCTATCGTACTACCTATTGCGGGATCAAGGTAAAGAGTATCACCAACGTAGAGGGTATAAATCCATGTACACGTCTGTGCCAAGATTAATTACAAAAATATCTCAGTAGGGTGATACAGAAAGGGAACAGCCCTTAATACCAGGATCGGCACCAAACAGATATTCTGGTGTAACGTATAGCAGGATAATATCCAGCTAAATAATAACAGTTAGTATAACTCCCACCAATAGCAAACATAAGCTCCCTGCCTATAACTGTTAGAATAGATACTGGAGCGTGGTGTATAACAAGGTAATGTACGGCTAGATACGGACATAGAATCCAACTCCCATCAATGGCAGGCGTTAGCATAAGGATGAGACTAGCTGCTTATTACTATGAGGAAATTGGAACCAAACATATCTAAATAGAAGATAGTAATGGATGTGATAATAAAGGAAGCCTTCCAATGATATATGGAGAAGGTGGCTATAGTGTGCCTTTAATGCGGTCTAGATTTTCTTGAAGTCACATACCTATCTTTAAAATGTGGTTTATTACCGCAACTTTGTTATTGCCTTGTGTAAACTTATTACCACACTAAAACGCACATATGGCAAAAAAAATAAATAAAAATTGTGTAAGCCAAACTATTAAACATTTTTTTTCTGTTCTTAGAGTGTCTCTTACACTTGTTTTCGGTCACGAGCAGGGCATAAAAATGGTAATACCGGCTTCTTTAAGATTCCCACATGCCACCGTGCAGTAGGCATTACATTTACGTGGGGAATGCACAGATTAGTGGTTTAGAGTCATGTTTAACAAGGACACATATTAAGGGAACACTATAGTCACCTAAACAACTTTAGCTTAATGAAGCTATTCTTGTGTATAGATCATGCTTCTCAGGTTTCACTTCGCAATTAACTGCCATGTAGGATTTAAATCACTTTGTTTCTGTTTATGCAGCCCTTGCCACACCTCCCCTGGCTCTGATTGACACAGCCTGCATGAAACACTGGTTTCACTTTCAATCAGATGTAATTTACCTTAAACAATTTTATCTCTTGCTCTGAAAATTGAAATTTATTCACATTCAGGAGACTCTTGCAGGGTCTAGCAAGCTATTAATATAGCGGGGGATAAGAAAATCTAAATTAAATAGAACTTACAATAAAGGAAGGATAAACATTAGATGACTCTTTACAGGAAGGGTTTAGGAAGGCTGTGCAAGTCACATGCAGGGAGGTGTGACTAGGGTTAATAAACAAATTGATTTAAATCCTAAATGGCAGATAATTGAGCATTGAGACTGCAGAGGCATGATCTATACACCAAAACCGTTTCATTAAGCTAAAGTTGTTTTGGTGACTATAGTGTATCTTTAATATTTTGACCAAATGTTGAAAACCACCAAACGTTTTCCCAGTGTCATGAAGGCTAAAACTGCAATTGTGCTGCTACAGAAAACAACCTACTGAATGCAGTAGGCTGTGGGCCTGACAAACTTAGCAGAGGATTTTTAAAAAGATTGAGGAATCACCAATCAAATGCGCCTGCTGGTTCCACTTGTTTCCATGGTCACTGCCCCACTTTTAGCACTTTAGACCATTTTTTAAAGTGATAAAACCTTAATAAGCCTAAGCAACCTTTGACATTCTAGATATTGTGGACTGCATCTCCCCTGATGCTCTCAGTTATCATGTTAGCAAAGCATTATGGGAGATTTAGTCCACAATATATAGAGAGTGTCAAAGGTTGCCTACCATGACTATATAAAGGCTACCAATATTAAAACCAGTATTCAATGTAATGTCACTTTTGATTGGTTTAAATACATATTGATTTAGCATTCGCTTTGAAAAAAAAGTGTTTATTTTTTTTTTTAGTTCCTTAAAAATAATTTACCAAAATAATTAAATAAGTGAACTCACATAGCCACAGATGATAAATCCTTCGCACCAGAGTCCTATGCTCGTCAGGGATCTCTTCCTCAAAATTCTGATAGAAACAGGGTCGCAGGCGGGTGAACTTAGGCAGGGGTGGAAAGTTATTGGCACGCTCTAGAGGTAGGAGAACTCGAGTACGTTAGGGACCAGAATCAATGAAAATAAAATTAAGCATTCATAATCTGGAAACTTTTCTCTAGAACAGGCATAGGCAACCTTCGGCTCTGCAGATGTTTTGGACTACAGCTCCCATGATGCTTTGCCAGCATTATGTGTGTAAGAGCATTATGGGGGATGTAGTCCACAACATCTGGAGAGCCGAAGGTTGCCTATCCCTGCTCTAGAAGAACCGGCAGCACTACTATTATTCAATATTACATTTCCCAACCTGAATTTCAATAGGAAATATTTTTTTTTTATCAGTAATGCATGCTTTAAAATATATACAATTTTAGGAAGCCATTTCACAGCACAATTAGGAACCCCTTGGCTCCCAATAGGAGTTTAGAAATGTGTACATGTATTGACCACCATTTTAGATCACACAATTTAAAAACGTCTGCCACTTTCCAGTAGTTCATAAAGATATTTTTTGTATTTATGAAATATTGAGACGGTCTGTTTTGCAGTTTCATTTAAATTCCCTACACAATCAGCAAATATCACAGGACAAATTTGTGACAACTTTATCTTACAGGCAATGTCAAGGCTGAGAGAACTGGAAGCTGGAAGCTCAGTCTTTCGTCAAGTTTCTTAATTTTCTAGCAGATGTGTGTAGAGGTGGAATCTGTTTCTGTATTGTGAGAGATCATCTATGGAGACTATTCCATTGGCCTGTTTTGTACTGTTGCACACATTTACAGTTACAGTGATGCTCCATATATATTAAAGACTGAACGCAGAAGAAAATGGAGGCATCCATAGCGGAGAGCTACGGTTAAGTATGTGGTCCCTTAGCTTCGTTGAGGCTGCCGCACATCAAGCAGGTATGTTACTTTAGGACAAGGGTGCCCAAAAGGTAGATTCCCAGATGATGCTTTGCATGCCTTTAGAATGCTTTCAAAATGAGAACGTATCGTGAAATTTGTAGTTCTAAACCATCTAGAGATCAACCTTTTGGGCACCTCTGCTTTAGGAGGTCTTTGCAAAATATATATGTAGTGAAAATCCAGAAGTATCTTGGAAGGAACAGTTTCCAAATGATGACATCAACATTCAAAACCAGCTATACCAGAGATAGACAATTCAATCTGCACCCCTGAAACGACTAGTTTGTCTAAAGAAATATCATTTCCGTAGGTCTCTCCCATACGGTGCTTATTTGGGAAAGTGGTGGACAGCAAAATCAGTAAGGCCTGCAGGTTCAGCAAAAAGTTCATGGTCTAGAACAGGGGTTCGCAATCATCGGCATTCCAGATGTTGTGCATTACAAATATATCACTTGAATAGAAATAAAAAAAATATTTAAGTAGGAGAATGGAAAGAGAACAACATACCCTATACTTTAGGTGACCCAAGCAGATAACTGGAGACAGTATACATTTTCTTAAAATAGCCGCATAACAAGGAAAATGTCAGCGAGTCTGCCTTACTAAAATATTTTAGGCGACTCACTACAACATCCACAAGCACACTAAAGACACTTAACGTAAAATTTCTTACAAATCGTGTTTGCTCAGATCTCTATACATTTACATTGTGCAAAGGAAAAGCCATTAAAACCCTGAATGCGACAGCCGCACGGAGAGGTCGCACACACTGAGAGCTCCGCACAATAGGGCTTCTAAATAAGCGACAAAGGCAACCCAAAGACCCGACACTTACAGCCCTCAACATCGCAATAGCGGAAGACACCCCTAGATCCTATACCAGTGGGGCTTCCAACCGTGATCGGTGGTTAAACCCGGACGAAGGCCTGTGGCCTACAAGAGGCCTAGTTGCAGTGCACAAGAGGGAGGCGGCCGATCCCTTAGCCTGCTACCGAGCACTTACCCGGGAGGATCAATCAGCAACCTCTCCCCCCCCAGCCGGTGGGGGTTATCCCGGCAACTTTCAACAGTAGCTAACTCGTGAAATGAGAAAAGCACACCGCAGCTGAGGACAAGCTTACCAGCCTCGCTGCCCGCGGGGAATCCGCACCGCCGAGGCCCGACCACGATGGAGGCTCAGCGGCAACCCGACCCAAGAGCCACACACACCACACCAATATCAGGGTCCCTGGAGGCTCTTGATTGGCTCTGTGGGAGCTTTTGGACTCTGCTATGTCATCAGGGATTCACCCACGATCAAGCAGTGAGAGCGGTGGCCCAGTGGATCCGCCCTGTGACCCGGCGCCGACACTATGGGGCCCAGCCACGAGCTCCCAGAGCACAGAAACACCAGCAACCACTAAGGCAAACGGGGAAGCTGCTCCAGACTAGGACCCGCCAGCGGGCCCGACATGCCTACCACCGGGCAGTCCCTGCAACCCTCGACCTACATGGCGCTGACCCACACTTGGGAAATCACAATGCCTACGGCGAAGCAGACCTGGATACAACGAGATCGCTTACTGGCGGGCGGGACAGAGAGCCCAGCCACAACCCATTGGAGGAGGAACCCCAAGGGGGCACCTACCCTGCTGCACAGGTAAACCCAGCACCCAAGAGACTCACACACAATGCCAGCGGCTCAGCAGAGCAGGCGTCAGCTGAACACAGATGTCTCTACAAACTGAGGCCTGGACACCTCCCCCAGGCACCGGAGACGGCTCCTAAGCAACAACACAGACTCTCAGTGCACCCGGTTATATTACCCTACTGACTCTCTCTGACTAATCCCCTCTACAACTTTCCACGCTGAGAAGGGCAATCTACACAGGACTCTCACATTCAGTATTGCTCTAACGTTTTGCTTGACGCAACTATTCCTAATCTCTGCTTGATATCAATATGCCTTCTCACACCCACTGGTTGTGTCCCTAGACAGCCTGCGTGTCTGGCAACCTACCACTAATACATGTTCCTCTATGAATATAAACTTAAGTGCAACAATTTTATAATATGCTTAATTAGTCACCACTAACCACAAGCATGTCAAGGCCATGTTTTACTACCTACTAAAATCTATAATCTACTGTTAGTTCCATAGCGTGTTTACCTCATGTTCCAGCATGTCTACCACATACTACCACATATAACTTGTTAATCTTATATTATACAAAAATGTGCTGTCTAATCTGCTGAAATTCGAAATGCAATGACTAAACTTGCAGCAGCTGTTGTAGCTCTGCACACTTGCTGTTAATCCGAGCACAAGTAAAATAAAGAATTAAAAAAAAAAAAAAAAACCCTGAATGCATTGTTCTCGAGCAAATAACATATATGTCTAATACGGAGCATTATATATCGTGAACAAGGTGTAGTTGACAGCTCAAAGGCAGTACGTAAAGGAAAAGCAAATATTCTTAGCTGTAACCTACTCTAACCCAAATTTACTCTGTATAAAACTTTTACTACGTTCGGACAGAGCATGAAGCAAGTTTAAAAGTACCCAAAATAGTTATTAAATACGAATTATTTTAAGTCAGAAACTAAGGCCTCGATTTAATATTGTTGAATAAGCTTTTCAAATGATTTAATATTTTTGGATAAACTTTTAAAATGATTTTTTGTCAACCCATTTAAATATATATATATATATATATATATATATATATGAAGGTAGAAACAGGAGCACTCACTTGGATTTTTCAAACGCGTATTAACAGTCTTAACACAAATCTACATATATATATATATATATATATATATATATAAAAAAAAAATCATATATCAACAAATATCGCAAAATGTGAATATCTAGTCATTCTAAATGTTTATCCAAAAATATTAACTCAATTGGAAAGCTTGCAAACTATATGAAACTGGGGCCTAAGTGACAAAGAAAACAACTAAGTTACCAGTTCGTTAACATTGTCTGGATTCCAAAGTGAATTTAACCCCTTAACCCCTTAAGGACCAAACTTCTGGAATAAAAGGGAATCATGACATGTCACACATGTCATGTGTCCTTAGCCAACATAGAACTTCTCCAAATCAGCTGTGCTACCAATTTGGCTAATATGGCCTTTAATTTGAAATTTGCTTTGGATTACCAACAATACTCATGTTTGTGAATAATAGGTTTATTATTGACTTCGAATAAGAATTTTTTTTTTTTTAATAGAATAGTTGAGAGATATTCTCCTTACCTGTCATTTTTGTGATTTGTCCCAATTAAAGGTAGTATCTGCAACTTTTGTACCTACAATGATAAAATCACAAGCAGTTAAGAATGTGTGTTTATAAGGTTCTATTTTATTAAGTCAATGCTACTCCTACTCACTACCAGTAAGTAAGAGAGCGTGCAGGCTCACATAACAGTAATTGTTCCTAGGAACTTTGGATTTACATAATCAGCATCTATTCAGCAGGATTCGCTCATGGTGTGCCTGCAGCCCTACACACAGCTGGGATCAGACAGCCATGCCACCTCACTGACAGCAACTGGTGGGCTATGAACTACACTACTGTGTGGGAAAAGCAAATAAATTAAATCCAAAAAAAAAAAAAAAAACAGTTTGTGAAAATGGGCGAAACCATTGCTGGCTGACATTGACTAAATGGAAAAAGTGCAGAGGATGTTGCTGCTTAGGAATGTAGAGGGAGGTGACAGTTACTGCATGTCAATGATTAGAACTGGATAGAATGCAAGTGGAACGTTGCTGATGCGATAATGTGAAACATTCTATATAGATCTGTATTGGAACGATTCGAATGGACTCTCACAGCTGCTCTGATAGAGGTTTCCAAATACAATATAGCACAAGACAAGTCACAGAAATTGATCAGATTGCAGAATCCACTGATCAATAGAATCAAACTATGCCTAAACAGGCAGCCATATCACCTGATGGCACACAGAGTACTGAGATGCCATGTACACATATACTGTCTGCACACACTATGTATACAAGGCTGCTGTCAGCTATTACTGGCCCTATTAAACAATGCATTCATTGCAACATGCCTCGCTCACCACTCGCTCCAGCGCAGCAAGTCGGCTCCCCCGCCCTCAGCGCAGTGCATCGTGGGAAGGAACCGCTGGGAGAAAGATACACAGATCGGGGCCACTGAACTACAACTCCCGGCATGCCGCGCGGTCCAGACATGTGACCTGCTTTGGTTTGAGAAAAAAAAAATGGGTTTTAAAATGGGTTTTGTTTTTTTTGTGTGTGTGTCATGTGATGCATTTATGACACCATCAAAGGGAGGTTTATGAAAAAGATTGTCTTAAGAGTGTCTTTTAGTGGGGGATTGCAAATCTGCTTCAATTAAAATTTGCAAAAGCGTACTTACTTAAAAATGTTATTCAATTTTCTCTAATTTAGTTTTAAGTTTAAGTATTTATTTATTAATTTTAAGTTTTATATTCTGCCATACAGTGTGTGAATGGGTTAACTGTCGATGTGCCATGCACATGCATGCATTCAGCACTGCAGGGGTGTAAATGCTGACTGTGCGTGGCTAAGGTATCATTCATAGTTGTCAAATGTAAAAAAAAAAATAGGGTTGCCACCTTTTTTGGAAAAAAATATAAGCCGTACTAATTTGCATAATTAATTATATATGTGTGACTTCACAGGATACTATGTCACCTGATGTTACGGTAGCGTCTCAAAGAGTTAGGTACATAAGATAAAAAAAACATTTGGAAAGGGAAAATAGACAAAGTACACTGACTGTGTGTGTAGCATTGAGTATATGTAGAAGTGTATATACGGTCTGAATGAGTGTGTCATTGTCTACATGCGTGTATAACAGTGTGCGCATACTCTTGTCTGAGTGTGTGTGTCAGTGCCTTTATCCTGTGACTGTGTGTGTGTGGGAATTTGTGTCTACTACTCTGTGTGCTTTTGTGTGTATAAAATGTGTGTCGATAAATTTGTTCTATTAATTTGCCTTCAATGGGGCAGAAGATCTGGTTTGATGAATCACGTTTTTTTTTTAGATCAGGTGGATTGCCAGGTGCGTGTGCGTCGTTTACTTAGGCAAGAGATGGCAGCAGGAAGCACTAAGTAGGCGGGCCGGTTGAGGCAGTGTTATGCTCTGGGCAATGCTCTGCTAGGAAACCTTGGGTCCTGGAATTCACATGGATGTTACTTTGACACATACCACCTACCTAGAGATTGTTGAAGTCCACGTACACCCTCCCATGCGTTACATTTTGAGTGTGTTGGGGAGGCTGCTTTTGGTGCTTTGAGTGTGTGGTGGCAGCTTGTTAGGTTGTGTGTGTGGAGGTGTTGTTTGTGGTGTAGCATGTGTGTATGTATTGACTGGCTGTATGTGGTGTAGTGTATATGAAGGCTGTTTATGGTGTTAAATTCTTGTGGGGAGGCATGTGGGTGAAGCCTTCTTAAGTCATTGCTGTGGTGAGAGTTTGGTTGTGAAGTTTTGTGTGCATTGGAAGTCTGTGTGACAGAGCTCCCCTACTCCAACTGTGTAGCTCTGCCTAGTCCTCTTCCTATCTCTGATCAGGGACACTGAATGCTTCAGCCCTAGTCACCAAGCTAGACTAGGGTCATTGAGAACTCCTTCCACCCAGGACCAGATTGCAGCTCCTTTTCCAGGCAGGTGTCCACACCTCTGCCTAAACTGTGATCAGCTACTGCCTTTAAAAAGCCACTTGTGGCTTTCAGGCCTAACTCTTTTTGACTTGTCCAGGGACTAATCAGCCAACCAACAGGTTCAAAGACTCTGTTACTAGGATCCCTGAATATATAAACCAAGACACAAAGTTCCAACAGGAAATAACATACGATACTGGATTTTGAACTAGATCTAGACTTTGCCGACATGTTCTAAAACATACGGTGAAAAGCATATAAAACACAAATATCCAAAACATTGGAAAACAAGCAAGTATTATTAATACATTAACTATATAATACAATTAACATTTTCAAAAACAATACAAAGCAACAATATATGCATTTAACAACTTCTTTGGCTTCCCTAATTTCCGTACCAGCAATATGTAAATATAGGCATTTTTATTCAGTCAGTAGAGGGCGCTTTTCTAGGAGCTCCATATTGTTGGTGTATCTGAGTGTAAACCAGAGCCCCACAGCAAAAATACTCACAGTAATGTGCCTGTAAACTACAATAAATGTGTTTAAATAAGATCCATTGTTCTTGTTCTAAATGATATTTTAGTGTTATAAATCATTAGTAATTTGCATAAATTTTCTCAGAACAGCCTTACCCCTGGCCATACTCCCACTCACACCCCTAAATTTAAAAGTTTCCCTCTTCATCACTTTCAAACTTTGGGAGGTGTGCTTTCTGCATAATCCATTGTGGTCCAGTGTGGTCCAGTGATGGTGTGATCCTTGCTCTCCACATAAACGATCTTCCATTTTGCAGTTCAGTGCTCAATGAATGTTGGAACCTTGAGGGAGCAGTGCTTCCTGTGGTAATTTGTTATTTAGCATATTGCAAAATTAGCATTGTACTAAATAATGGTTCTGCTATAGGTGGCCCAATAGCGACTGATGTGGCCCAAGGAGTTCCACCATTGCTCTACTCCACTCGGACATGTTTTCTCCAGTCTTGTATTCCTTTGCCTCTGTCTCAGATTATAAACTCAGTTGAAGGGTCATCTATGCTAAGATTACTTACATGTTAAATAACCCAACCACAAAAAATTTGGCACTATTTAAATGCTAATAATATTAATATGTTAGGAAAGCTGAGTCTGAGACACGTACATAGTTTGGATGAAGCATGTGTACATTAGTGTAGCAGTGAAGACTAGTGGGTGATGCCACTGATTTAAACATGCCCAGAATTTATAATCTTTGGTCATTTGTTAAAGGTTCCATTTATATATTCTTGTTTAACAGTTATAGTAAAATTACACTGGGTTACCAACTAAAGTAGAGCGCCCACTATTTTTTTTTAATGTCATTAACTATGATAGTAGTTGTATGGGCATTAGTGGGTAATATTAGGATATAAATCTCTTTGTAAGACTTTGTAGGTAATGCCCAAACGTTAAAATATCCTAAATGAACTGGACCATTTGTAGCAACATTCCTTTTGTAGACACTTTTGTTCTGTTATATCATTCATCTTCAAATGAAGAGTGCTGTAGTGGTTATAGTGCCATGAGCATCCCCCAGTTGACTATAGTCAAATGATGTTAGAATGGCTTTACTTTCCGATATCAACCTGTCTCCACTACATCCAACAGAGAACTAGAAGCTTTCTGTCTGAGCTAAGTGCGGCAGTGGTGATGATAACCCCCCTTCCTGCTAGACCTGTGTGATTAAAAAATGCCTGGGCCGAATATTTTTCTCAGTCATGCCTTGCCAGTGGGTGAGTGGAGGCATGGGGAGTTTTGAAATTGGGGGCCAAAAGCCCATGTACAAACCCAGGGCCGGATTAACATAGGGGCTGATGGAGCTGCAGCTCCAGGCCCAGGCCCAGGCCCAGGCCCATGGAATAGGCCCATTTAAAAAAAAAAAAAAAAAATTTTTTTTTTTTTACACACTACTCTTAGGTTTGCCACCTGACTGGTATTTTACTGGCACAGCCAGTATTTGAGGCTGCCTAGCCATGCTGGTATTGCAGTAATACCGGCAATACAAGTGCAGGTATTTTTCTCAGAATAAATGGAGTTTACTCTGCAATACCAGCAACAGCCAGCAGGGGGTCACTGTGTGTGTAGAGAGGCAGGGATAGGAAGTTACAGCATATCCCTGCCTCTCTCTACTACTCACTGATCCGTGGGGGAGCAGCTACACAGCACATAGTCCAGACAGCAGCTCTACAGCTCAGGTAAGTGAGGGATGGGGGGAAAGGCAGCAGGGACACATGGGGACACTGAGACACAAGGGGACACTGAGACACTAGGGGACACTGAGACACTAGGGGACATATGGAGACACTAGGGGACATATGGAGACACTAGGGGACACTGAGACACTAGGGGACATATGGAGACACTAGGGGACACTGAGACACTAGGGGACAGTGAGACACTAGGACACATGGGGACACAGACACTGGGAGACCTGGGGACACTGAGACACTTGGGGACATTGGAAAACATGGGGACACTGAGACACTGGGACACATGGGGATGCTGAGACACAAGGGGACACTGAGACACTAGGACACATGGGGACACAGAGACACTTGGGGACACTGGAAAACATGGGGACACAGACACATGGGGATGCTGAGACACATGGGGATGCTGTGAGACATAGGGACATTGGGAGACACTGAAACATTGGGACACGGAGACACTGAAACAATGGGACACGGAGACACTATGTCCCCATGTCTTCCAGTGTCCCCATGTCCCCCAGCCAGTGTCCCTAGTGTGCCCAAGTCTCCCAGTGTCTGTGTCCAATGTCTCTCAGTGTCCCCATGTGTCCCAGTGTCCCTATATGTCCCAGTGTCCCCATGTCTATGTCCACAACTGTCCCCATGCCTCCCAGTGTCCTCAAGTGTTGGTCTCCCAGCTAGTGTCCCCTAGTCTCCCAGTGTCTCTGTGTTCCCATATCTCTGTGTCCCTAGTGTCTTAGTGTCCTCAAATGTTTCAGTGTCCCCATGTCTCCCAGTGTCTGTGTCCCTAGTGTCTCGGTGTCCCCATTTCTCCCAGTTTCCCTAAATGTCTCAGTGTCCCCATGTCTCTCAGTGTCCCCATGTCTCACTGTGTCCCCAGTATCCTAGTGACATGGGGACACACTGAGACATTGGGACACTGGGAGAAATGGGGAAACTGAGACACTGGGAGACTAGGGGACTGGGCGACATGGGGACACTGTGATACATAGGGACACTGAGACACTGGGTGACTTGCGAGACTGAGACACTGGGAGACTGGGAGACAGGGAGACACTGGGAGCAATCCATCTATACCACAGAATCAAACTGTGAGTAGTTTGCTGTTGATTTTACAGAATTGTCTCTGATGTCACTCCTTGTGATTTACATCATGTGATGTCACGCATAACTAATTAATTAAACCAATGATTGAGGCTGGTATTTTTTTCCAAGAAAGGTGGCAACCTTAACTACTCTTCACATACTCTTGCTTAAAGGTGCACTATATGGTCAGGAACACAATCATGTATTTCTGACCCTATTATGCTAAAACCACCACCCTGGCCCCTCCTTGCCTCCCTAAATATAGTAAAATCTTACTTGTATTCAAGTCTGCAGCTGCTGGCTCTGCCTCTGAACTGACTGTCTGCTGACATCATCAGAAGTGGTGGTCTGAGCAAATTACAATACTTCCCCATAGGATTGGCTGAGACTGTCAACTAGGCAGATCAGGGGCAGAGCCAGCACAAGTCCAACATAGCCCTGGACAATCAGCATCTCCCCATAAAGATAAATTGAATCAATGCATCTCTATGAGGAAAGTTCAGTGTCTGCATGCAGAGGGTGGAGACACTGAATGGCAGTGCTGCACACTAGGCAGTACTGCCCCATGAAGAACCTCTAGCAGCCATCTAAGGAGCGGCCAAATTAGTTATTTTCTCTGAAAAGACAGTGTTTACTGCAAAAAGCCTGAATGGAATGATTCTACTTACCAGAACAAATACAATAAGCTGTAGTTGTTCTGGTGACTATAGTGTCCCTTTAAGTTTGGAAGCTTAAGAGGGATGTATGGGAACAAACTTGTGTGGACTGGCTGACAAAATTAGTTTAGGTAATGCAGACTTTGGTCTCTCTAACACTGTGGCATGTTCCCTTTCTTCTATACTCACTACATACACATTGTCTCTGTCTCAGACTATATACCAGGAACTTCTGCCTGCTAGTAAGAAGGTAAGGAGACAAGTGGACCAGCGAGTGCTAGGGTAAAGTCCTTGGGAAGCATGGAGTGAGTGCATCATTAGACGCATTTATGTCAAGTTCAGGGTGCTGCCTGCATAGTATGAAGTTCACCTGGGGCTACCCATAGTATACGTGTTCATCTTTAGTGTATATACTTTATTTTTTTTGTTGCATAGTATGCCCTTAGTTGGACAGCCTGTATGATTGGCAGGCAGCCTGACATGCATTCATGCCAGGCTGACCTTCCAATTCTTTGGACAAACATGCCCCCTTTTTGGGCATGTTCACCCCCTTTTGGCAGGTCTGGTCACGTGATTCACACCAGTGGCCCACCCTTTTACCCTGCCCATTGACTTCCTGCTTCACTGGACACTGCTGTTAGGGGTTATGGATTTACTTGAAAGATGAAAGCATAAATCAGAGAGAGATTAGCATAGAGTATGTGTTTTCTTATAGCTGCATTCTATGAGTTTCCCTCCAGCACCATCTCCATCAGATACATGACGCTTGGGAGGTATGACTGTTTTAGTGTTTGTGGTCGATAAGATTCCGTAATTAGGCCCATCATAATTGTCAGCACCAGGCCCACTGTGCTCTTAATCCAGCCCTGTACAAACCCTTACAGCAAGCATGTCCAACTCGCGGCCCACAAGGACCATCTTTGCGGCCCGAGTACATGCTGGTGCCACATTGCAGGTGCCTACTCTGCTAAAACTTACCCAGCCAGGGAGGAAGGGATGGTGGATACAGCGAGGAAGCTCAGTGATCCTGCTCCTCACTGCTCACTCGCGCGCGCCGTCTGTAGGGAAGCCGGGCGCCAGAATATGACATCATATTCCAGCACCCGGCATCACTAAACTGCACGGGGGAGGGAGCAGTGAGGAGCAGATAGAAGATCCCCAGGGAGATAGCCCACATCGGCTCAAAAAGGTAGGGAGCAATAAACAAAAGTGTGTGTGTGCAAGGATGTGTGTGTGTTTGTATGTGTGTGTCTGTCTGTCAGTGAGTATGTGTGTGTGTCTGTCAGTGAGTGTGTGTCAGTGTGTGTCTGTCAGTGAGTATGTGTGTGTCAGTGTGTCTGTACGTGTGTGTGTCTGTCAGTATGTGTGTGTGTCTAAGCAAAAAAAAGGGGATGATCTGATGAACCAATCACAAATAAAACAACACAGCGTATAACTGTGTATAAAAGCAAATTGTAAAAGTTGCATTCACAAGTGGCCACTCACACTTTTACTGAAGTTTGCAAGCCTTGAATATTTTTCTTTTTCAAAATGGAAATTCCATATCTTCTGTCTGGGTTAGAATCTCCATAGATGTATTAGCATATATGTGCTCAAGAAAAAAATATATAAAAAATGAGATACACATTCAGAGTGAAGTACAAAAAGAGTATTTAATAACTTACATCAAGATATAAAATCATCAGTGTAGTCCCTCTATGTCACCACCAGGGGTCCTACGCGTTTCATCCAACCAAATTGGACTTCCTCAGGGACTTGTGTGGTGTGTGATCAAACAGGTACAATGAACAAACCATGAACAATAAAATTCCCCTCCCTCCCCAATCCTTATATATCCCTCAGTGTCCACATAATGAGTAGTTTCCTGCAGGTGTCTCTCCTCTATTTTCCGGGTTAATTTCACGATCTCCTCACATGCGCCGAGTGTTATGACGTCATCATTTCCGACATCCGAAGATGCGTGCGTTCCAGCATGCGTTCCTTTGCCGAAACCCGGAAGTTAGCCAAGAATTGCTGTCTTTCTGCTCCCTGCTCGATCTCAGTCAGACATATATTTATAATTAGTGGAAACAAGGGACAAGAGGAAGGGGTAGTAAATACTTCACTCTGCATCAGAAAGGATCAATACTTAAAAATAATCAATAATGTGTGTGTCTGTCAGTATGTGTGTTTCTGTCAGTGAATATGTGTGTGTCAGTGTGTCTGTATATGTGTGTGTCTGTCAGTATGTGTGTTTCTGTCAGTGAATATGTGTGTGTGTCAGCGGGAGGATCAGGTTTGGCACAGGCTGGTAGAGGGGGTGCTGTGGTTTAGTAGAGGGGGATGCTGTTTTTTTTTTATTATACTGTACTTTTTAAAATAAACCTTTCATACATTTCTATGAAAATTTAAGGTATTTTTTTTTTGCGGCCCACATAAACATAAACCTTGCTTATGTGGCCCGTGCCAGACTTTGAGTTTGACATGCTTGCCTTACAGTGTTGGACAAGCAACAGCTACTCACAGTCTCACTGCTGCACAAATCTTTTAACAGGCATAACTGTACCGCCAATAGCCTTCAGTCAGCAGGAGAATGACATGGGGCTGTAGCCCGTGATAGTGGCCTGGGGAACAATTGCCTCCCTGTTTAGAACACGAACAATGTATCTTATTATTGATACAGACTGATTTCTAAGCACATTTATTATAGTTTCAAGACACATTACTGTTAGTATTATTGCTGTGGAGCTCTGTTATACACTTAGACACACCAACAAGATGGAGCTCTTAGAAAAGAGGGGTAGAGGGATCCTGGCCCAAATGGGACTGGCTATCCTAAATAGCAACACATTTTACAGGTATGACACTCTAAATTCCAGCAGTTCACATATTACACTGAGCTTAATGATTGAACGTTTATTAAGCTCACAGATTTATGATTAAGCCTGTTTAGAGAAACATCTCACAAGATGACTGCTGTTCCTGTTTTTTTTTTGTGTGTGGTTATAAGCATGTGATACACAATTTGGAATTTTTATTTATTATAGTCAAAAAATGGGCAGTGCAGTAAAAAGTACCGTTTTCAATTGATGGTAAGATTAAAATAACTTTTTTACACATGCTTGTGTGGGTAACTGAAAGTTTACTCGCCATAAACGATTTTTTACTTGGTATCAGCGGCAGTACAGTAGGGATATTGAAATGCGTTGGGCAAGAAGCCTAATGAAAAACAAACTTGTATCCCACCCTCTTAGCAGCTGTAAATACAACAATTAACCGAACCTCTACATTTATACTAAAGAATACACAACAACAAAATTATGCCAAAGTATCAAAAGAAGGGAAGGGAATATATGTTTGAGCGCTAATAGGAAAAAAATAATTTACGGTAAGCAAAATGTCTGTTTTTCCTGGCGTATAGTGGAAGCCCAGTAGGAAAATAGTCAGAGACTCCCTTAAAGGGTGGGAACTTAAGTCATGGCTGCTTGCAATACCTTGTGCCCAAAAGTAGCTTCAGCAGAGGCAGAGATGTCTAGCATGCGGTGTGTAATAAATGTATTAAATGAGGATCAGGTAGCAGCTTTGTAAATGTGTTTTGATGAGGACATGACTTTCTCTGCCCAAGACGTGGCCATAGTCCTGGTAGAATGAGCTTTGATTTTTAGTAAGAAGAACAGATCTCTGTACAGAATAGGACAGCTGAATGGCTTCTTTATTCCATCCAGAAATAGAGGACTTAGAAGCCTATGGGCCTTTAGACTTTCACTGGATATTGATGAAAAGACCACCTGTTTTTCTTTATTGTTAGTGCTTTGCACTAAGAGCGCCCAGGAGAGAGCACTTGATCCCTTATTGCCGGGCACTGAGAGTTGTCAGTCTGCTCCTTGTCATGGGGGATCTTAGGCAGCGGTGGGAAGCACAGCTCCCTGTTCCCTCCATTATAAGGAGGGAGTTGCGAGCCGGTAGCTCCCCTCTTAAACCAGCCATTACGAGCAAAAAAAAGAATTGCACGGACAATATTTAATCCAGCAAACAATGTTCTTCATATCATTCTTCATTCGTACTCGTTAAATTGTCTTTATTGTCCATTTGTCTGTATTGTCAAAAATTCAGACTAAATCTTTATAGTCCGAAAACAAATGCCCAAGTCTAAATTTGCATACTTTTTTTCCTGCATCCATCAGGAAGTGGCGTAGCACATTCAGCACAAACTGCCTTATCTAATTTTGGAGTGCCTGGATAGAAATGTAAGACCATGGCAGGCAATTCTGGTGATCATCAAGGACAGGAGTGATATTCCAACATGTCATAAGGCAACTTCTGCTCATACAACTGGAAGATCTCACCGCTGTACTGCGCTTGGCTTCCAAATGCATATTCACATAAACACATGACAACGGATTGGATAAAACGGGGAAAATACACACCAAATAGACACAATTGCTCAAAGAACACAACAAATGATTTTTCTTAAACACTTGCGTTTTATTAAATTAGAACCTCAAATGATCCTATGATGAATATTAATTACATACACATGAAGCAGTAACTAAAATATCAAAACAGTAAAGCATAATAGGACATTCTAATACATCTATTATTCATTCCCAAGTTGTAAACATTCGTATACACCTTTGTAAGACACAAATCTATTTTTATTTATTTTATTTATTTTTTTTACAAGATTTCACTTTTTTTTCTTACAAAAATATACATAATCCGTAACGATAAGGGACATTCGGAGACAGTAAATACAGTCATTACTTTTCACCTTTAGCAAAACAAAGGTCTGTTTCATGTTTATTTGGCTTTTGGCAGATAATTGTAATTGGAACGGATACAATCCATAGGTCCTTTCTGTCTACCAGTGTCATGGTCAGCCTGTGGTTGGTCTACGATATATGATTATGAATATAAAATATTTGTTTAATAAGATTTTAATTACAGCTCACAAACCCATGTCTGCAAGAGGAAAATACAAGGCAGGGCCAGAGCTATCATATGTGCAGTGTGCATGGGCCTAGTGGTAAAGAGAATTCTACTACTGATGGAGGGAGCATACATATATATATTTCTTATGTTTCCTTCTCGTCCTCCTTACCACCACATACTAGATCTCTGTACAGAGAAGGATTAAGATACCCCCAATGGACCCTAGACACCTTACTAGCTTGCCCCCCCACCCTTTCAATCTTTACACAGAAATGGTTATTGGGACCAAGCATAATTCATTGTTCTGGGGCACCCTGTTTAACCCCTTAAGGACCAAACTTCTGGAATAAAAGGGAATCATGACATGTCATGTGTCCTTAAGGGGTTAAACTTTGGGCCCTAGAATGCAACCTAGGCTCCCCTTATGGTTAAGCTTGCTCTGTATGTGAAGCACGGAGGAGGTCCGAACCATATGAAGTACAGATTTTTGTTCCATTTCTGCTAAATCATAAGAATCAAATTTGACTCCAACGTCTCTTGCCTCCCCCCTGAAAAAAATTATACAGGCATAGGGTATTCATGTGAAGTCTTTTCTTTTTCTTTTTTATATGTATTTAAAGGAACACTATAGGGTCAGACACACAAACATGTATTCCTGACCCTATAGTGTTAAAACCACCATTTAGGTGGCTTGCCTCCTTAGCTGACATCATCAGAATTGATGATCTCAACCAATCCAATGTTTAACCATAGGAAAAGCATTGGATTGGCTGAGATCGTCAAAGAGGTGGGATGTGGCTGGGCCAAACGCCGGCTTGGCCAACCAGCATTTACTCATAGAGATGCATTGAATAAAGATGCTGAACGGTAGAGGAATCGCCTCTATTAGCCATCGTAGGAGTGGCCACTAGAGGTGTACCTAGGCTGTAATATAAACACTACATGTTCTCTGAAAAGACCGTGTTTACAGCAAAAAGCCTGCAGGACAGGCTATACTCCCAGAATAACTACATTAAGCTGTAGTTGTTCTGGTGACTATAATGTCCTTTTAAACACTGGAGGTAGGGGATAGGTTAAGGAATATTATATTTGAGCATATTCTGCTATTGATACAGCCTTTACACTAAAAGCCACTAACTTTCTATTTTAGCGTTAGTCCGTTCTGTAACAAAGACTCAATATCCCAACACTCCCTTCTATCTGTATTTTCACGTGGTGCAATATATAAATAAATTCAAGCCTTTAGTGAAGCATGTTAAATATTACATTCAATTTTTCATTCCCATCAAACCACCAGCATTTATTGACAGGTAAAAAGAAGATGCAGTATCGTTGGACATTCACAAGAATAAAACTATGCAATAAAAATATATATTTTTGTTTTGCTTCTGAATACACAGTGCTCGGGTTTTTGGTATTAAGTGCATGCCCCCAAAAAAGGGGCTATCTCCCCAATTACCCATCTTCACTTAAAGTGAAAACACGATTTTAATACGCTGATACGGTTTTCAAACCTGCACAAAAATATACACCTCTACTGCAATGGTAACCTAACCCTTACACTGTCTTGGATGCGAAGAAAGGAACAAAATTGATTTAATTGCAAAAATAACAGCATACTAAACAAACAATATGCAAGAGTAGAGTTTGCAGTCATCAATATGTATAAAGTATATAAACAGAGGATGTATTCAGAAGAATATGTATAGTTTGGTTGTTTATACAAATATCGAACAGACATTTTAAACAATTTTAATCTACTTACACAAATGCTCCGATAATCATCTTACTTTTCATCCTCTGGGTTGAGACCTTGGCAACGTCAACTTGTAGGTTGTTCTGAACAAACAGCAGTGTATTATGGGTAGAGAGCCCTGTGAAGCATCAGATGCTCCTCGTAGAGCATCTCTTCTTACATACAAAGCAAACAGGGTAGTGTACATTCAGGAATGGTCAATACTTCAAGTGTTTTAGAGATGACACTACTGAATCAATATGAATGGCAACTCTGACTAACGATTCCATTTGAAGCTTTAATGTGAGCATACGCAAGTGGTCATTCTTGTGGATAAAATGTATCCATATTAAAAGAAGTTGCAGACAACATTTCCGATGTGCAAAGTCAATACCTCTTTCCAACCAATCCCTTCTTTGCATCTTTCCGAAGAGCAAATAGATAATTAATGGGATATGTCCACGGCATTCACCAATGACCTAAAATATGAGAGAGCATTTAGGAAACAAATCCTCAGCACATACTTCCTTATGTCCCGGCCTCTTCTCCAGTGGTTGATGCTCGAAGGGGAAAGGAGAGATTTACAAAAAAAACAAAGAAAAAAAACCCCAAGAACATCACAATTCATTTTGACGAGCCCCAGGCTCCTTTAACTTTCTCTGAGGTCAGTATATTGAAGTTCACAGCTGAATACCTCCTTATACAGAGGGGGGAAAGTGTCAACTATGTGAGGATGAAGGAGACGGAAAAATTCAAGCTTGTCCAAGTGTAGATTGCAGATCGTTTTCATCTGGGGGAGTTTGGAGACCATCTGACAATGAGAAATCAGGCAAAGAGAGAGTTTACATTTGTCTGGACAGCAGATCGATCAACACATTGATGGAGATGTATCAAAGTATCACAGAATGCTTTTGTGAAAGATCGATTCTCATTTTATTACTTATTTTTTTTCCATAGTTTTTAAAAATGTTTATTTTGTGTGACTTTTGTATAGAAAATTCCTTTTATTATTATTACAACTTATTTTGTGACCCCCAATTATATATAACTTTTTATTTAAGATAGAAAAGGAGGTGGAATGTTGGTATTCTTAGTTAAATGTACATAAGTGGCGAGGGTACAAAAGGGTCTAAATATATAAAGAATGATGGCGACACTTATTTTGAGACTGCTTTTAAAGCACTTTAATAAATTAGAACATATTTTACAACCCCCCTGCCCCCCACCTACCCCTCCCTGCAGTAATACACTTTTTTAGAGCCATTTGACAAATCTCCTTCATTATTTATCGTAGTCAATTGATTTGGGAAGTTAAGGTCATCAATCTGTTATAACATAAGCCACGATATTGCTTCATACCTAGAGAACCAAAAAACTTTTTGATTTGTTTCTTAGAATCTGTCATGAAAAATAAATCACATCTTGTAACATATGTATTTTATATTTCATACATTTCAGCTCACTGTATAGCTCAACAAATCTATAAAAATGAATGTTTATTTTTTTTTAAAAATTAGTTTTACTTTTTTTTTAAAATTCAAAATGGTCACTACACATTATAGCTTTTGTAATTGCCTGAGGTATTAATTCAGTTTATTAAAGGGACACTATAGGCAACGTCAGCTAATTGAAGTGGTCTGGGTGTGCATTCCAAGGTCCCTTAACCCTGGAAAGGTAATTATTGCAGTTTTTAATAACTGCAATAAAATACCTTTAAGGATTAACTCCACCTCTAGTGGCTGTCTACCAGACAGCCACTAGGGGGACTACTGGGTCGTTAGGCGACTATTGGTCGCTTGACACTGGAAGTCTTCACGCTATGCATGAGGACATCCAGCATCACCCAAAACTCCATAGGAAAGCATTGTTTAATGTTTTCCTGAGGGGCTGTTATAATGCGAGCGCGGTCATTGCTGGCTGACGTTGGCAGGGGAGGAGCGAAGATGGACCCTGATCTAGCGCCAAGGGACATCAGTGCTTGCTGGACTCAGGTAAGTGTCATAACCCCTTTTAACCCCTTTTGCACCACGGGGAGGGAGGGGAGCTCTATAGTTTCCCTTTAAAATTCAGTCTAAGACATGGTTATAATATTTATCATTGCTATATATGCCCCTTTATGACATTTAAATACTACTGACATTTTTCTTTTTTTTTTTTTTTTTTTTTTTAGGGCTTATGGTGGGCAGATTGTTTTATATAAATATATATTTTTATTGCAGCACAGAAAGTTACAAGCAAAAGAAACTCACTAGTTTTGTCATATACCCAACACATATTTGTACATATACAAAGATTGTCTTTGTTTAAAACTTTAAATTGTGTTTGATTTCATTAAACATTCTTTTTATCATTAAAATAGTGATTGTTCCACATGTGATAAAGATTTCAATGTAACATTTCCCTTTCTAGTACTCTATGGTATTCTTATTTTACAGTGTCTGATGATAAAGTTAAAATGGGATCTTGCTTATTAAGAAACATACCTTGGATAAAAGATCCTCATTGCAATGTCTCTTCTGAATCTCCTTTTGCAATGCCAAAAATATTCTGTCTTGAAGCTTTTGCACTTTGCTGGATTCTGTTAGCCACCTGCGATCTAAGCAAGAGATGAAACTTATGCTTAGGTGCTAGAGTTAGAGTTGGTGTATAAATATATCTGACTCTGATCATTGAGTTGGCACAGTTAATTTTGCTGTCAAATGGTTGATATGCTAATAGATATATAGCAAACATTTCACTCTCCATCAGCCATTGGCTAGTGGAAATCCCACCCTGGTGAGCAGACATTCAATCGTAGCAAGTATGTTTTGGACATACTTTAAATGTTAAGTCTTGCAGATAGCTATATACAACACACCAACATCAAACTGCACTGTAAATGTAATCTTGCATGGATTTAAAAAAAGCCTACTCTAAAAGGTGGTTTATAGGATAACTGACTTTTTTTCATGTAACATTTAAATAAAAAGTTAAAGAGCCACTATACTCACTAAAGCAACTTTAGCTTACTGAAGCCGTTTAAGTGTATAGACCATGCCCCTGCAGTTTAACTGCTAAATTCTCAGCCATTTAGGAGTTAAATCACTTTTTATTGTGTTTATGTAGCCCTAGCCATACCTCCTCTGACTGTGACTCACACAGCCTGCATTCAAAATAGTTTCATTTTAAATCACACGTCAACTCGCTTTAGAAAATTTTACCTCCTGCTCTGTGACTTGTACTTTAATTGCACACAGGAGGCTCCTGCATGATCTAGGATGTCATTGACAGAGGAGGAGATAATAAATTCTAAATTAAACAGAATTTGCAATAAAGGATGTGTAAACATTAGATCTCACTTTACAGGAAGTGTTTAGGAAGGTTGTGTAAGTCACATGCAAAGAGGTGTGACTAGAGCTGTATAAACAAAGTGTTTTAACTCCTAAATGGCAGAGAATTGAGCAGTGAGACTGCAGGGGCAAATCTATACACCAAAACTATTTCTTTAAGCTAAAGTTGTTTTAATGATTATAGTGTTCCTTTAAGCATCTGGCATACAAATAGTTAAAAAAAATTAAAAAAACAAATGCAGTCAGGCCCACATAACATTTGCAGTGGACCAGGGGCAGGTCCAGACTCCATGAATTGTCATTGTGGCGTTCATGAGCCAGTGTGAAGAATTTCATAGACACACTGCCTCTCCTTCCCCCCAGAATGCCTGTGGTAAAGGCTTGTTTTTTGTTTTTTTTTAAAGAAGTGCCAGTTATTAGTACCTGGAGACATAAGAACTGCTGCACTGAACAGAGCAATCACTTCGTCTGACAGATCCAAGCGGCACAGTGTCCGACCCAGGTCAAAGATGGCGGCTACCAGATCATCACACCCTTAGGAAAAAAATACAATATAATAATAATAAATAATAATTCAAAGCCTACATACCGTATATACTCGAGTATAAGTCGAGTTTTTCGACACATTTTCTTGTGCTGAAAAACCCCAACTCGACTTATACTCGAGTCAATGTCTGTATTATGGCAACTTACATTGCAAGTCCCAGTGTAAGTCTCGCGAGAGCCGCGGGGTCAGAGCGCGGCCGCGAGACTTACACTGGGAGCTGACAGGGGAGCTGACCGGACCATCACGGAGGAGAAGGGAGCTGACAGGAGCTGCAGGAGAGGTAAGTAAGAGCTCTCTGCCAGCCCCCCCTCCTACACAGTGCACACCACTGGACCACCAGGGAATGAGAGCCCCCCCTCCCTGGCCAGCTAAGAAGCAGGGAGGGGGGACGAAGAAATAAATAAAAATTTAAATAATAAAATATTAATAATAATAAAAAAATAATAATAAAAAAAAAAATAATATAACAAAAAAAATGAATATTAAAATTATAATAATTAAAAAATAATATTAAAAATGCCCACCCCCCACCAAGGCTCTGCGTCACACTCTGCATCACACACACTGCATTCATACACACACACACACACAGCATTTATACACACACTGCACTCACACACACACTGCACTCACACTCATACACACACTACTCATACGCACACTGCATTCATACACACACTGCACTCATACACACACACACTGCATTCATACACACACACTGCATTCATACACACACACACACACACACTGCATGTATACACACACTGCACTCACACACACACTGCACTCACACTCATACACACACTACTCATATGCACACTGCACTCATACACACACACACTGCATTCATACACACACACTGCATTCATACACACACTGCATTCATACACACACTGCATTCATTATATACACACACTGTAAATAAATATTCAATTCATATCATTTTTTTAGGATCTAATTTTATTTAGAAATTTACCAGTAGCTGCTGCATTTCCCACCCTAGTCTTATACTCGAGTCAATAAGTTTTCCCAGTTTTTTGGGGTAAAATTAGGGGCCTCGGTTTATATTCGGGTCGGCTTATACTCGAGTATATACGGTAAGTATTAATGTTTTTTTCCCCATAAAATAACGAGTTATGGTGAGTTAACAACCAAAGTTTAGGTCAAATTAGCCAAACTATGTCAAACTGTAAATTTTGTTAACTTGGTGTTTCAGAGGCAACTGGTTGTCCATGCACTACTTTATTCTCAGAGAATTAACACATAATTGGAGGAAAAAAATAGCAACAAAATATTTCATCAGTTCAATTCAAAACAAAATAAAACCTGAAAAAAATATCAATATTGACAGATTTCATGCACAGCTAAACATACATTTTTCTTCTTCTAACGTTCTTTCATTTGTTTAACTGATGTCATAGTAACAAATGCCCAAATACGTTACTTACCAAGAGAGCGAAACAACTGGATTCCTCCGAATTTTCCTTCAAAAAAGACGGTGTTGTTTAAAGGATTAAATATTCGGGTCATCCTAATTAGCAGGACCTCCAGGCACCCTAATGCAGAGACACATAAAGAGCCAGAGGGGTGTGGAGAGGGGGGTGTTCCCAGCATCCCAGGAAAGAAAATAATAAACCAACACATTAAGGAATTGGGAAGGGGAATTTAAAGCTCAATACAATGAAATGAAAAAAAAAAAAAGTCCCACCCAATTTAAAATGAAATGTTTAATTATAATCCCAAGAAATTAAGCTCTCACCCACAGACCATATAAAAGAAATAATATGTATGTGGCATATAGTATGTTAGGTAGGGTGTAAGAATCAAGGACCAAGATTTGGAACAGGATTCATATTCCGTTTTTTTAGGGGAGGGGTCGTAGATGGGTTTGATAGGAATAAAATAAAAAAAAAGAAGGGGAAAAAGGAGGAAGCCAGATTTTAGAGTGATTGTCAAAAAACATGAAGAAACATTAGAAACCGAATTGCAGAATTATGTTTAATATGATTTCAGCAGAAATCAAAACCAAAATGCATAAACCCAGACTGCAAGACCCATTACATTTTGTGATTTCACACTGCAGTACTTTCTTCTCTATCAGAGAAATGCCCGGGACTGATATTAAGCAGTAGCTGGGGCCAGCCGTGGTGTGCAGGGGCTACGACTAATGGTCGGTGGTTCATGGGCCAATGGCAGCCAGTCGCTCCTCGTTAGGCAGAGAGTGCAGGCTGCCGGGATACAAGATGTCAGACTTTAAATATTGCTTGCCAACTTGTGGCAGAGGATTCTAAATACATTACTGCCATATCCCTGCACTTTTAGTCACTATTAAAACTGCACCACACAAATGATAATGGGAAGATTGGTAAACTATTAAGAGAAAAAGTTAAAAACTTTATTATTAATTCAGTTTATTAAAGGGACACTATTTGCTCATTGAAGTGGTCTGGGTGCATATTCCCAGGTCCCTTAGCCATGGAAAGGTAATTACTGCAGTTTTTAATTACTGCAATAATTACCTTTATGGGTTAACTACCCCTCTAGTGTCTGTCTACCAGACAGCCACTAGAAGGACTTCCGGGTCGTTAGGTAGACTTTATTAGTAAAACTTTTAATAATTAGTCTGTTGTTCCACTTGACTGTACACACTTAAAGTGACTGGCTGTCCACTCTCTCAGCTGGTGTCCTAAGTTCTCAACAATAATCATCATCCCTTGTATTATTACATTTCACTCTGTGTTCTATTCCTAGAATACAAACGTTTGGCGTTACAGCTGCTGCTCTACAATCTCCAATCAAAGGCCATTTTCATACCCCATGATCTATTATAACAAATTATTTTCTCTCTTCTCATCTAAAGCAGTTTTATTCCATGGTAGGAGCTGTGCCGCCCTTCTCCACCGCCCTGGTATTTTACGTTTATTTATTGCATGTTCTTACCCGCTTTAAGCAGCACGATCTGGTCATTCTGGCAAAGTTCCATGAAACCATCCAGCCTTTTGGCAAACTCCACCACATACTGGATAGCATTAGAGATGTGGATGGCGCAGAGCTGCCACATCGTCTCACAGGTCTAAGGAGAAAAGAGAAGGTAGGTGTCCCTTAGTACAACTAGAAAGTCACCAGAGCTGGTCAGGTAAAATAAATATCAGCATTACAAGTCATTTGCTTAACTTTGGGTCATCAGGATTCCTTTATTAGATGTGATTGATGGGGTATATTTCAAAAAATTTCCTCCTAAATTACTATTAAAATCATAAAAAGATGAAGATATCGCCCGTGTGTATGGTTATCGCACAGTGTATGACTATAGAGAGGCACGTTCAATGCCTGCTTTTTTGTTGGAGAGTTTACTTTTGTCTACTGGAGTTATTTTGTTAATGTTTAATATATCGAAAGTTACAGTTTTACCTTGTTCTGCAAACTGCGCACATCCTCCTGTGAGTGAATGTTCCAGGTCATCCTGCTTAGCTCATCACTCGTGAACTGACAAGTATCTAGGTGAGAACGTATGATGTTCTGCGAGACGTGTTCTGTATTGAAGAGACAACCCAAAAAATTTCTGAACCTGGAATAATTCAGTCAGATTTACTTCTCCCTAATTTCAGTTTATCTACAATGTTAAAAGTAAAGAATATTTCTTCTCCACGGTTTCACATCTGTTCATCTTGTTAATTTATCCTGTTTTATTTATTTTTTTGTTTATTTTTTTTAAATTCATCTGTGCTTTTTTAAAATTCATTAATGCTTCCACTAAACCCGAAATAGCTATTCTGAAATGTTTGCTTGGTTCTCTCAGGAAATTAGCTGTGAAGTTTTCTTGGGCTTAACAGTATCACTCACAATTATGAATCTTATCTATAGATCTAAAGCTGGGTTTTTCAACTCCAGAACATCTTCCCTTAAAGCTTTTAAAAAGAAGTCCAACAGGCTTATAAACATATAATATTTGACCCACATAAACTTTACCTAAATACCTTCTACTGGGGATCATTCAGGATGCTGTGAAAATGCTAGGTGTATTAAACATCCCTGTAGGTACCTACCTATGTCTGCAGGGCTGATGTCTAGCAACTGCTGATCTTCTCCGAGTTCATGAGGGCAGTTGCCAGGGAGGGGGTCTGTTGTAGCCCCATGACATGGGTCTGGAGAGGGCTGTGTTGAAAGTGGAAGCTCCAGGCTGTAGTAGGAGCTACCCCCATCTGGAGTGAGGGGGAATTCAAAGAGGAGGCCATCAGACAAACCACTGAGATCATCGAGGTCAGACAGACCACTGCTAACACTAGTAGGATAGCCCCGGGAGACGGTATCTGCCCCCTCACTGCCTAGCACTTGCTCCTGGCTCTGTTGGTGCTTCTGGACTTCAGCATACAAGATGTCCCTTTGCTTCTTAGACATTCGACCAAACTTCACCGCTGAGGAGAGAAATAGATTTATAGCACATTGTATGCATAAGTATTAGTTTATGAAGTGCTAACACGTTTTTTTTTGTTAACTCTCTCTTAATTTATCTTGAGTCCTTAACGGAGCTAAGCCCAATACTTTTCTCTTTTCTACAACTTTCCTACCAATTTTATTACAGTCAGCTGAAAACCCATGTCCTCTACATCATTTTATCACATTTTTTCTATCTCATCAACTTATCTGCTGTTAAATGTTTCCTGGTATTTTAAGAAGAAAAAGAATCACAACATGAGCAAAAAAGCCACTACAACCAATTCTCCATTGACTACACATACATTGATTAGCCACAACATTAAAACCCCATGCCTAAAATTGTGCTGACAAAACAGCTCTGATAAATCGAGGCATAAACTCCACAAGACCTCGGACATGTCCTGCCGTATCTGGCACCAAGACATTGGCAGCAGATCATTTAAGTCCTGCAAGTTGTGAGGTGGGGCCTCCATGGATCAGATTTGTGGTTACAGCACGTCCCACAGATACTCAATTGGATTGAGATCTGGTGAATATCGAGGCCAAGGCAACAACTTGAACTCTTTTTCATGTTCCTAAAACCATTCCTGAGCAAGTTTTACAGGGTTCATTATCCTGCTGAAAGAGGCCACTGCCATCAGTGTACACCGTTACCATGAATGAATGTACGTGATCTGCTCTAGGTAGGTGGTACGTGTCAAAGTAATATCCACATGAAAGCCAGGACCCAAGGATTCCCAGCAAAACATTGCCCAGAGCAAATCACTGCCTCCACCGGCCTGCCTTCATCCCATAATGCATCCTTCTGCAATCTCTCACCAGGTAAATGATGCACATGGACACGGCCATCAACCTGATCTAAAAGAAAACGTGATTCATCAGACCACACAACCTCTTCCATTGCGCCATGGTCCAGTTCTGATGCTCACATCACCAATGAAGGCATTTTCGCAGTAAACGGGGATCATAATTGGCATGCTGACTAGTCTTCAGCTATGCAGCCCCATATGAAGCAAACTTCGATGCACCATTTTATCATGGCCAGCATCAATTTTTTAAGCAATTTGAGCTACAGTAGCTCTTTAGTGTGATCGGACCAGAAGGGCTGGCCTTCACTCCCCACGTGCATCAATGAGCCTTTGACGCCCATGACCCTGACGCTGGTACACCGGTTGTGCTTCCTTGCACCACTTTTGGTAGGTACTAACCACTGCATACCAGAAACACCCCACAAGACTTTCCGTTTCGGAGATTCTCTGACCCAGTCATCTAGCCATCACTATTTGGCCCATGCTAAGAACACTTAGATCTTTTCGTTTTACCATTTTCCCTGCTTCCAACACATGAAATTCAAGAACTGACTGTTCACTTGCTGCCTAATATATCCAACTTCTTGACAGGTGCTATTGTAACAATCTAATCAATGTTAAACACTTCACCAGGCAGCGGTTTAAATGCTGTGGCTGATCAATGTATGTTAGCTTAAACATGGCTAGGCAACAGTAAAGCCTTTAATGGTGTGTCAATTCTGAGCCTGATACAATGTAAGCATGAGCACTAAGATTTCAAAAACGGTGAAAAACATCTGCTTAAACATTTCACGTTAATAAGAATATGTCACTTGTTTGCCATTCTAATTGAAGGCATTTAGCTAGATATTGGGGAATTGTTATGGAGATTTGCTTTCATTCGGCCACAAAATTATAGGCTGAGCAGTGATGCTGAGCATTTATGTATTGTGCTCAGTCAGCATTCAATTTCAACTTAAAGTTGTTCAGTGGTGAAATCAGAACAGTGCACGCCAGTCAATTTCTTTCTTCACACTAATTAACAAACCATTTCTGCCTCAACCTCACTTTTTGCATGGGGACACTGTCAAGCTCAATCATGATAAGGCCTTTGCCCTTTATTGACTGTCATTATTCTAGGATGAACGGTCCCCTGTTGAGGCTGCAAAGTGCAAGCAACGGGTTACATGAGTGTCAAAAATAGTTAATTAACTCATTACTCCAAACCACGGAGTTGCAACATTTTGGCCTAAAATGTACCTTTGTCAAAGCCAATACACCCCTGTAAATGGTATTTAGATGTGAATTTGTGTAATTTGTTATGACATGTAATTGGTTGCTCTTCAGCAGTTGCCAAATTTCCTGTTCGGTGCACTTAAAAGGTTCACTGTGTTCACTGGTGCATTTAGTTTGACAAATAGCCCTCTGTGTTTTGGATTAAAGTGTCTCAGCGTTACTTAGCTATTTTCGAGTTCCTAAACCTTTCTTTTGTCATTTGTGATGTGGTGATGGCATTCTGATTTGATTGGCGACAGGTGAGGACTATTTAAGGGGACACTATAGTCACCAAAACAACTTCAGGTCGGTGAAGCAGTTTTGTTGTATATATCATGCCTCTGAAGTTTCACTGCTCAATTCACTGCCATTTAGGAGTTAAATCACCTTTGTTTCTATTTGTTTCTATGCATGCTTAGCCACACCTCCCCTGGCTGGGACTGAAACAGCCTGCATGAAACAAAAATGGATTAATTTTCAATCAGCTGTAACTTACTTTAAAAAGTTTGTATCTCCTGCTCTGTAAATTGAACTTTAATTGCACTCATGAGGCTCCTGCAGGGTATATCAAACTATTAACAGAGCAGGATATAAGAAATGCTAAGTTAAACAGAATTTGCAATAAAGGAAGTGCAAACTTTAGATGACTCTTTACAGGAAGTGTTTATGAAGACTGTGTAAGTCACGTGCAGGGAGATGTGCCTAGGTTTGCATAAACAAAGTACATTATCTCCTAAATGGCAGACAACTGAGCACAAAACCTGCTTCATTAAGCTAAAGTTGATTTGGTGACTCTTGTGTCCCTTTAATTGGTACGCATCGTAGTTCTGCTTTGCAATGTAGCCTACACAGTTGTCAGTGTTTATTTTGCTCAAACATTTTTTATATATGTTACATTCATTCATGGAAATTGGCCAGGTAGAGTAAATACTGAGGATATCTGCAGGATAAGTTCTTGTCAGGACAGAGGAGAATTTGAGAGCACACTGAATGCAGTATTACATACGGAGAGTGCATGGGAAATGAGAAGTGGGAACCCCCCACCACCCCCTCAACCCATTCAATTAGATGCACAGCTGGCAAGTGTAAATTAGTACTTACTCATAATTAACGTGGGTCATTCACAGAATGACAACGCTGTCATGTGCCATGTAAACACTCACTGGGTTATTCCAGAAAGTGAGAATTCTTGGAAATTCAAAATTAATTTCAAATTTAAAGGAACACAATAGGCACCCAGAACACTTCATCTTAATGAAGTGGTCTGTGTGCTCTGTGTTCCCTCCATTTTACCCTGCGACTAAAAACATTGCTGTTGTACTGACAGTCACTAGAGTCGCTTCTACAAAATAATGGAGTATTTCTATGAGAAAGCAGGGGATTGGCTGAGATCATCGGTCTCGATGATTTCAGCCAAAAAGGCGGAGCTTCTTCTATGTGAGAGACAAAAGGTAAGTAAACTACCTTTTTAAACCCATGCTGCAGGGCCTGATGACTGGGGCACTATAGTGTTAGGAATATATATTAGTATTCCTAATGCTATAGTGTTCCTTTAAGGCCAAAACAGCCAGACTGGAAACCTAGCTGACATGGATCGTTTTTTCAGTTTACCTTCTTTGGCTTTAAATCTGAAATTCACTTTGAATTCACAGCAATTCTCACTTTAGCGTATAAACCCTGTTTGTGTCTACAGCAGTTCATATATATAATACACGTACGACAATGACTATGCCCAAGAGCTACCTGTGTGTAAGCGGGTACCCACCATCTCGGGACATGCCAAGTTCAAGGCACTTTTGAAGTCGGCAGTGCTGACAACGATTGCGGTTGGTCCGATCGATCAGACAGTTGCGCTGGCGAGAACAGGAGTAACTTGCGTTGTTTTGCTGGCTCCTCCGGAAAAAACCCTGAAAAATCAGCCAACGGTGATACATAAGGTCAGAAAACACAGAATACAGTGGGAGGGGGAGCAAAGAGTAAGATGTCAATGCTTAGTGTGTTGTGTTTTCTAAGGACCGAAGCCTGGTATTTGCGCTGTGAGAGCGTTACGTGAGGAGTAAATATGATCAGCAAAATATATTTTTTTTTAATTCTTTTATTTAATGTTTTGCAAATTTTTAAACATGACATCAAATTACATAACATGAATAAAACTTTTTTTTTAAACAAACTTAATAAGGATAACAAAAAAAAAGGGGAAAAGTGAAAGTTAAAGGGGGAAAATAATGTTAAGAATAAAATATTAACTATACACAAATCTGAGAATGATACCCTCTCTGTGGATAATTAATTGTGGGGGAACAATTTTATGTTGGGAACGTTATGGTAGCTTGAATCTTTATTATAGATCAATGCAACAATATTTGCCATCTCTTCTCATATGAACCAGCAGGCCTTCAGAAACAGCATTGACATGGGAGTCAACCTTTAACTATACAGCATATTCTGTCCATAATTTTCTTTTGAAATATATTTTTGTAACACTGTACCACATTTTCACAGTAATCCATCATTTACAAAATTACAACAACTTGACATCCACAAGAGGCTATGATATGGAATCGGCTGATGACCTACTGTCAGCCATCTTGTTTGCCTTCAGCCACCTCATAACATATAAACAGTTTTTTTCTTCTTCTTAAGATACTTGTTTACTCAAAGACTTTGCTGGAAAATGGTTGCAACTTTAATTTTTTTCTATAACTAAGGATTAGTTTGAAGGGGAAGGAGAGCACGCTTCAAACAAGAAGTGACAGAGTAGGTGATTGTGATGTGTGTTGTGTATTGAGCCACAATACCAGGAGGGGAGGGAGTTATCAGGTGGTACAAGCCCAGAACAGATATGAAGGAGTTACATATCTACATTTTGTTTATTACATTTTTGCTTTCTGTGTATATTTGTATTTATTAAAAAGGTATTTTGTAACTTTTACATTTCAGAAAATGCTTTATAGTCAATGTTTGTCCTTTATGGGTTTTAACAGTTGCTAAAATTGACTATAAGACAGATTCTACTTTCTAAATTCTCACCGCTGATCACAGTTGCTGTGATGATCAATAAATGCTTTGCATAGAATCTGTTGGCCTTTGTCTCTTTATGCTAACAGTTCGAGGATCTTGGGTACTCAACTTGGCTGGTCATCTGAAAGGTAAGCCATACCATTATAACATTGCACTAGTGTAATTTGTTGAGTGTCTAAGAGGTGCAGTGCCGAAGGGAGCAGGTAAATCCAGTTCGTTGTGACCTGGTTTTAAAGCCTTTGTTGATTGTTTTATTCTGTTGTATTTGTAATAATGTTGTGATTCTAGAATCAAGGGTAGCAGTGACCTAAACGTTCCTTGGGGAATAATCTCACAGACATAAGGAGTCTTGAGGGCATTCACAGGTTTAAGGAGTCTGGTTGGTGTAGAATTTCTTTGATACTGTTATATTCCTGCCAGGTAGTTTGTGGGTAGCATATGAGAAACAGCCTTGAGAGTTAAGGGGCTTGGTTGGCATTTTGATAATGCTGAATTTCTGTTGGGTGGCTTGTGGCTAGCACACGAAGGAAGATAGAGCTTCACAAACATAAAGAGGTTTAGAGGGATGAGTAGTACTATGATATTTATGCAAAACTGTGTCTACACAAAGCAGTACATGAAGTAACGTAAAGGGTACACTATCAACCCACTCAATCTTAAAAAAAATCTCCCATAAGGTTATAACAAGGTGAAAAAGTCTCTCAACAGGTGATAAAGTTTGGAGGCTTGAATATCAAAAAAGACAAGGTAAAATCAAGGGGAGAAGCTCAGCCGCCAGCCCATATGACCTGCTTATTTCATGAGTCATCGTGGTTCTATCCCTGGCCAGTGAATGGATGCTTTAACAGCTTAAGTGTGACTAGTCTAAAGGAAAAATTATTGGTGGAGAACAGACCCACACGCTTAGAGTGGTCTGCATATATGCAATGCTATATAGAAGTATAAAGGAGAAAAAAAATTACTCTTAACAAGTTAGAAACATAGAAACATAGAATGTGATGGCAGATAAGAACCATTCAGCCCATCTAGTCTGCCCAATTTTCTAAATACTTTCATTAGTCCCTGGCCTTATCTTATAGTTAGTTAACACCTTTGTACTTTTATGGTTTAGGTATTCATTCTCTGTAACGGCATTAGATAAGCTAAAACCAGCTTGAGAACTGAGCCGGGACCCACTGAACGGCAAGCTATTTTGAGTTGTTAGAATAAAAATCAGAAAAAAAAAGATGCTTGCACTCTATCCCCAACGCCTATGTACATTTAAATAACTGGAGTTTTTTTTCATATTACTCTAGTAGCCATTAAAGTGTAAGCTCATCTGCCAAGTCAAGGCAAAACCTCTACACCTTGCTTTTCTGAGCTAAAAGGCAAAATCTCTAAAGAGACAGAAAGTGGTATTTTTTATAAACACTTATTAACCCTTAATAGGTCACACATGAGGTGGGTGGCAGCACTGTAACATGGCTGTTTATGTCTGTATTTGAGTTGTTGTCTGTTCTCTGTATTTTCTTGCGCCCTGTTTTAGCTTGACGCTGCTGACGGCACAGACTATGTGCTTAACCATAATTGAGGTGTATCATCAGAACCGGCCAGAACACCAGGCTGACAGACAAACCATTCCGTATGGGTTAGAATGCCCTGAAACTTTGAACCTTTTCAAAAGTGCTGCTCAGGCTGGGTCATGAGCGCGAGCCGAACTCCCCCTCTTTCCAGAGGCCCGAGGCAGACTGTCGGGTGATTGTGATCGTGCTAAATCAGGATGTCACATGGAGGAACTGCACAAAACCAGTCAGCAATACTCACAAAACAATTTTACTTCTGTAAAAGTATTACTGATAAATATTAATTTTATTTTTTTATTTTTTTTAAGTTTAGTTTGTCACCATCATTGGTTTCATGATTATAGTGTAATGATATTTAATGAATGCGTAATATTATTTAATGCAAAACACCGACTGAAGAAACAGCCTGTCAGATCAAAAATTGGAAAGAAAATAAAGACATGCTTCCAAGACAGCCCAGTGTATTAAAACGGAAAATATTTTCTTGTTTTTAACATAAAATGTTCTTTATTGCTATCTGGCTATATGTAACTTCATGCGTTATATTAAAATGTGTAGCTTTTTAAAGTTATTACATCTTTCTGAAGTAATGTTATAATGTTGACATCGGCATAGGGCTGAGAAGGGAGAGCTTTTTATCTCCCTGCTGGTTTGACGAGGGACTTATCACACCCAGAGCTCCACTCCGAGACAGGGGCTCACGAGTCCTCTGTCTATACCCAGGCCTTAGTTGCCTGTAGGGTAACCCAGCTCTGCCTGTGGGAAGCCTCTTCTGATTTCCCTGTCACTCAGTCCTTCGACATGTGAATCTATGCTGAAGAACTTATTGATTGATAAAAGAAACACCTATTTGAAAATATTTTTTTCTCCGAATCTATACATTTGCTAGCAAATCTCTTATCACAACGTATAGATAGAATGTTATGCTTTTTAAAAATAATTAGCATCTACCATGACGAGTACCTTTTAATTACATTTTAATGTGTATGCTAAGCAGGTCATACTGAAAGAGGCTGCATGGATATATGATGTCACATCACACACATCCAGCAGTCTTTTTCTAAAAAAAAAAATCATTTATGTTGAGGCCACATGCTCCCCACAGGATTTCCAGGGAATTTAACTCCTTGCTAGACCATAAGGAATTGTAGCCCTCTCCTTGCAGAAATCTATTGAGGATGGGGACAAAACACAGAACACACAATAAACATTATACACACACCACACACATTACGCACAGCTAACAGACACTACACACAACCTGCACACATCAATCACAATAAACACGTACCACACTCAACAATTACACACAGTCAACACACACATTGCACACACATTACACACAGTCTGCGCGCGCAAACATATTACACACAATCTGCATTGACACTATGGGGGAGGGGAACAGAGGGAGAGATTATTGGGGCAGAAGGCAAGACAATCAGGTTATTCACTAAACGCTGAATATCCTTCCTGAATCATCATTGTGACAAAACAAGCAGACAGATCTTATCTAATTGGTTTAAAATGAGAGAGCTTACCTTACACCCCTCACAGGTAATCACTCCATAATGAATACCCGATGACTTGTCCCCACATATTTTACACGGGATAACTTCTATCTGTGCTGTGGAAATAAAAAAAATAAGAAATTGGTTATGCACTGTGCAATGCCAACATTTATAATGACCTAATGACTGTATAAAAGGTAACAAAGAGGTGTATATTAACCTATACACGTGGTATAGGTTAATGTACATGGTATACACACAATGTGTGTTCAATATAAAAATGAGACTCTCTCTCAAGATTATATCGAGGATTACCTCAAAGAACCCTCAATCTCACTTGTGACTGACACTTGCTTTATTTCATTTTACATAAATACAACTTCCCTTATCTTACAGATATAGTCATGTGGGACTACATGCATCCTATCAGGGTTATTCACTGTACACAGTACACTCTTCCCAGTACAGCCCCTTACCCTCTGCCTCCCTCAGACCCTTCTCCCCCCACATTGGTAAATAAAAGGTTAAAACTCCTTTATTTACTTACCTTACCCCAGTGCCAATGTCCCTTATCTTACAGATATAGTCATGTGGGACTACATGCATCCTATCAGGGTTATTCACTGTACACAGTACACTCTTCCCAGTACAGCCCCTTACCCTCTGCCTCCCTCAGACCCTTCTCCCCCCACATTGGTAAATAAAAGGTTAAAACTCCTTTATTTACTTACCTTACCCCAGTGCCAATGTCCCTTGGCTCTGCCTCCTCTGAAGTCCCGTGACGAGCGGGCACTAATGCATGCATTAGACCTCCCCATAGAAATGCATTCAATCAATGCTTTCCTATGGGGGAAAATCTGATGTTGGAGGTCCTTAATGCAGAACATGAGGACGTCCAGCGTCAGATACCGGACCAAAGGTTCATTTCGATTCAGGAAGTCCTCTAGTGGTTGCCTGGGAGACAGCCAATGGAGGCAGACTTTGTACTGCAATGTAAACATTACAGTTTCTCTGAAAACGCAATGTTTAACATTGCAGCACTAAATGGAATAGGGACACTGCTCCCAGACCACATCAATGAGCTGAAGATGTCTGGGTGCCTATAGTGTCCCTTTAAACTTCCAAACTTTTTCTTATAGGTGTCAAAGTCGGCAAATTTGTGGATTACATAAACTGAAAATCTAGCTTATATTTTACAAAGGGCAGCATTATACAGAAATATACTGCACACTATGTTTATACATATATATAAGAACGTGCATAACTAAAGCTATTGGAACAACATATGTAAATATATATTAAGACCACAAAAAAATTAACCTGCATTATTGTAAAGAGCCACATGGTGTCAGTGCTGCACATTTGAGTCTTCAGGCTTAGTCTGCTCAGCAGCCTTATAAAATCCTGTCTGTGGCTTTAAGAACCTTGTAGGATAATGCATGTCTTTATTGATGCACATTTTATTATTAATATTATTATTATTATTTGTATTATTATTATCCGCACTATTATTTTCCATCTTGAAATATCCAAATAGAGGCTGGCTGCTTCCTGATGTTTGATGATTATAGACAAATCAATACAAATTAAAACCTGCAAGATATTTTCTCCCAATTTTGTAGAACTAGGATGGTCAAAAGTTAAACCCCTCTGAGTTTGCAAACTCCCCTGATGCTTCTACAACAGATGTATATCTTCCAACATTTCAAATGGACAAACAGGGACACCTTATTTTAGGTGTGTCTGGTATGTGTGACCAGGGGCAGGGCTATTCTGAGAAATCTTAGGTGACTTACTAATAACAATTTATGTAACTAAAATGTAATTTAGAACAGGAACAATGTATCTATTTGAGTTACACAGAATGATTTCTAAACACATTTATTGTAGTTTGAAGACACATTACTTTTATTGCTGTGGAGCTCTGTTATACCCTCAATATGGAGCTCCTAGAAACCAGGGACATTAGGATAGAAAAGAGGGATTTGGGCCAAAAATAGCATCAGTGTATATTTACATCTACTTGTAATGTATTGTGTTTGAATCTGTGAGTACAGTAAGTGTATGCGACTGTGTAAATGCATGCTGGGATAGAAGTGTTTATAGTAAAGGGGAGGGGGAAGGTTAGAGAGGGGTTAATGTCAGAGTTCGATAATATATGGTATTTAGTGTTAAGAGGGTTTAAAGCTTGATATGAGTTACAGTTATTATTATTATTATTGGTATTTATATAGCACCAACTAATTTTGTAGCGCTGTACAATATAATTAAAGGGACACTCCAGGCACCCAGACCACTTCTGCCCATTGGAGTGGCCTGGGTGCCAACTCCCACTACCCTTAACCCTGCAACTGTAAATATCTACTAGACAGCCACTAGAGGGCACTTCTGGGTTTATAGCACACATTTCTATGTGAGGACCTCAAGCATCGCTGAAATCCCTATAGGAAAGCATTGAAAGCATTTTTCAATGGTTTTCTATGGGGAGGTCTAATGCGTGCCGCGCATGCGCATTAGGTCTCCCCACACCGGCAGCCGTGCATGCGCAATAGCTCTACCCCGCCGGATGACGTCGGCGGGGAAAGAGCGTGGGCGGACCCTGAACCAGCGCTGAGGGATATCGGCGCTGGATACAGGTAAGTCACTGAGGGGTTTTTAACCCCTTCAGCAACTTGGGATGGGGGGTGGGAGGGAGAGGGGACCTGAAGTGCCAGGAAAACAGTTTGTTTTCCTGGCACTGGAGATTCCCTTTAAGGGGAATTTAACAAATTAGACCAAATATTTAACATTTTGACAGGAACAATAGGTTGTGGAGGAGCCTCTTCAAATGGACTTACAATCTAGTGGAGGTGAGGGTATAAAAACACAATAGGAAAGGATGTGTTATAAGAGTTGTTTAGAATTATTGCGTTGAGGGTTAAAGTTGGGCAAATTCAGTATTGGGATGCCTGGGGGTGTTTCATTTTTAAAGAGAAGTTAAATAATACAATTACTTAATAGATAAGCCATCAAACAGATGTCTGCTACGTCTGAATTGGTCCAGGATTGGTCTGTAACATTGTCACTATTCTAATAACCTCCATTACAGATCACTATTCCAACACTCGGTTCTCGGCAATTCCCTGAAGGTTTAGTCACAATGAACACTGGCATCCAGCATAGCTAGTTTCTCCAGATGGCAAGCCTGTGGCATGAGGAAGTGCAGAGTGTGCACTAATAGCCAGCAACAGTTAATGCTAGAGTTTCTCTCTCAATACATTATTATATAAAATTAACTTTTCATGATAATGCCGATTCACAATCAAGTAGAAACGTGGTTTAGTCATGCTGCACTTGGTTAATCTACATTTTAAAAAATATATATTATTTTATTCCATGTTATCTAACAATATAAATATACTGCCGCTTCCACTCGAGGTAAAAAGAAAAATAACTAAAAAGGTCATTTTCAAAGAGTCTTGTCAGATTTTACTGTGCTTGTTTGCAAATTCTGCCCCAAGACAGTCTCTATATAAGGTTTAAAACAACAGGAGGAAATGAAAGAGAGAGACTGTATGTGGGGTTGTGTCTGTTTGGAGGTTGCTTGAGGTGTTTATGTGTGTAGGGTACTCTACCTGTGGTGCTATGTATAGGCATGTGGGATTGTGTCTGTTCGGAGGTTGCTTGTGGTGTTTATGTGTGTAGGGTAGGCTACCTGTGGTGCTATGTATAGGCATGTGGGATTGTGTCTGTTTGGAGGTTGCTTGTGGTGTTTATGTGTGTAGGGTAGGCTACCTGTGGTGCTATGTATAGGCATGTGGGATTGTGTCTGTTTGGAGGTTGCTTGTGGTGTTTATGTGTGTAGGGTAGGCTACCTGTGGTGCTATGTATAGGCATGTGGGATTATGTCTGTTTGGAGGTTGCTTGTGGTGTTTATGTGTGTAGGATAGGCTACCTGTGGTGCTATGTATAGGCATGTGGGATTGTGTCTGTTTGGAGGTTGCTTGTGGTGTTTATGTGTGTAGGATGGGCTACCTGTGGTGCTATGTATAGGCATGTGGTATTGTGTCTGTTTGGAGGTTGCTTGAGGTGTTTATGTGTGTAGGGTAGGCTACCTGTGGTGCTATGTATAGGCATGTGGAATTGTGTCTGTTTGGAGGTTGCTTGTGGTGTTTATGTGTGTAGGATAGGCTACCTGTGGTGCTATGTATAGGCATGTGGGATTGTGTCTGTTTGGAGGTTGCTTGTGGTGTTTATGTGTGTAGGGTAGGCTACCTGTGGTGCTATGTATAGGCATGTGGTATTGTGTCTGTTTGGAGGTTGCTTGAGGTGTTTATGTGTGTAGGGTACGCTACCTGTGGTGCTATGTATAGGCATGTGGGATTGTGTCTGTTTGGAGGTTGCTTGTGGTGTTTATGTGTGTAAGGTACGCTACCTGTGGTGCTATGTACAGGCATGTGGGATTGTGTCTGTTTGGAGGTTGCTTGTGGTGTTTATGTGTGTAGGGTAGGCTACCTGTGGTGCTATGTATAGGCATGTGGTATTGTGTCTGTTTGGAGGTTGCTTGAGGTGTTTATGTGTGTAGGGTACGCTACCTGTGGTGCTATGTATAGGCATGTGGGATTGTGTCTGTTTGGAGGTTGCTTGTGGTGTTTATGTGTGTAAGGTACGCTACCTGTGGTGCTATGTACAGGCATGTGGGATTGTGTCTGTTTGGAGGTTGCTTGTGGTGTTTATGTGTGTAGGGTAGGCTACCTGTGGTGCTATGTATAGGCATGTGGGATTGTGTGTACAGATGGGGCTGTTCGCAGTCCAGTGTGTGTCTGGATAGGGCAGTATTGTGTGGGTGGTGTAAGGAATGGGGTTGTGGTGTATTTGTGAATAAGGATTATACTGTCCTATTGTGTTTTATATCCCACCTCCTCTAGACTGTAAGCTCATTTGAGCAGGGTCCTCTTCAACCTATTGTTCCTGTAAGTTTTTGTAATTGTCTCATTTATTGTTAAATTGCCCCCTCCTATAATATTGTAAAGCACTATGGAATTTGTTGGCGCTATATATTATAATAATAATAATAATAATAATAATAATAATAATAATAATAATAATGCAGTATGTGCGTTTGTGTGTTCAGGGACTCTAGTGTATGGGAGGATACAAATAAAAAAGGTACACTGTGCATTTACTAATATAACACCAAAAGGTAATATTAATTAGCAGCTACAACACACGTGTAAGTACACGCAATCATGCAGCACATCAGAATGAACTAAATCCAGGAGGAGTGGGATGTTGCAGTCTCTCTATTCCCCCATGTGGTTCTGTGTGTGTGCTGGGAGGAAGTGACGTGTAACGACTTCCTCCCAGTCCCAGCATGGGCAAGTCCTGTTTGCTGTTAAATGGGATCTGGTTTGGAGATATATTTATGTGTCCCCAAACAAACAACACAGTGTTAGTGGGGCCCAGCACTTGAATGAGCCCCTGATCAGATCACAGAATGAAATTCTACAAATGGGGATCTAAACCACTGTATGCTGAATAATCCAGAGCTGGTTTAAGCTCCATTGCATTTTAATTGCCAATTGTGGACCTATGTGTTGTGTGTACCTCACTGTATTTTATCGTGTTGTGTGTCCCTCACTGTATTGTATTGTGTTGTGTGTACCTCACTGTATTGTATTGTGTTGTGTGTCCCTCACTGTATTGTATTGTGTTGTGTGTACCTCACTGTATTGTGTGTCCATCACTGTATTGTATTGTGTTGTGTGTACCTCACTGTATTGTGTTGTGTTGTGTGTCCCTCACTGTATAGTATTGTGTTGTGTGTACCTCACTGTATAGTATTGTGTTGTGTTGTGTGTCCCTCACTGTATTGTATTGTGTTGTGTGTACCTCACTGTATTGTATTGTGTGCCCCTCACTGTATTGTATTGTATTGTGTTGTGTGTACCTCACTGTATTGTGTTTTGTTGTGTGTACCTCATTTAAGCTGGCATATTGCACTATTGGTCTTTCCTGTTTTGTACTCCAATTTTCTTGGCTTTTATTATTTGAAGGATATTATATATGTCTTACTGTATGCTTCTTATGTGTATATTCTTTACCATTTGTTTTTTTTATATATATTCTTCCTTTGGCGCATACTGATTTATGTTTTTCTTGGTTTCTATTGCAAGTCAGAGTTTTTGAGGAAATCCCCTAATTTCAGGTGCGCTGCCTACTTATTTCTTCACCCTTTTCTGTTTTTCTCAGATTCTACTGCCCTGATTACGATGTGGGGTCAACCAGTGGGTCCTCACAACCCTACGGACCCTGATATGTCTGCCCCAACAGCGTTGCCAGTAATTCCACCCTTCACATTACTATCTATATTTACAACCATCTAACTAAATGTGTTTATTATAAACCAGGCACTGACCTATTTTACCACCAAATACTCCTCGCATGGTGATTCCTTGTGGCTTCTTATTTATCGGTTATTGTTTCTTCCACATTCACCTAATTGTCGATCATTCTCTCTCTCTCATGTGTGCCCCCCCTTCCTTGTTTCCATTGATCTCTGTCCCCCATCCTGCGATTGACTCATTCCTGCTTGTTATCCCACGTCACAGCTGTGCTCAGTGCTGTGTGGGCTTTATTATATAAGGGACAGACTAAAGATCGAGATTAACTCCTTCTCTGCTAATGCATTGCATCGATCTTGTCGTATCTGCCAGTGTCACAGTATTTACTTTACTGTTACCATGTTTGTTGTTACTTGTTGTTACAGCTTGAACTATACCTGTTCTGTTAAAAAAAAAATTAACAAAAAAATCAATGTTGTGTAATCATGAGTTTGGCATTATTACTGGCTTTTCTGTAGTGTATTAACGTGTATCTGTCGTCGATTTGGAACAGCTAAGCTACACAAGAATGTTGATAAGAGTTTCTGCCTTCTACACAAGATTTCCACAGCAGAGAGGCATGGTTTCAGAAAGAGAAGTATTTCAAGAATCAATCCTGGGTCCATATTGAGTACCATTGAGTTTGGTTAGGGCATCTCTACCCAGCATAGTGCTTGTATCCTTACCTTGGCACCTGCACTGCTCAGCTGATGCTCTCAGCCAATGAGACTGGCCCTGCGTAGCACTGTATAGCGTACTGGATTTGCCTGTAAGGAGACCCAGGTAAGCTGTCAAACTGGCCGTACCCAGGTAAGTTGTCAAATCATTCTAAACCAGTTTGACATATTACTCTGGGAGCGCGACAAGGGACTCCACTCATTATAACGTCTACAGCAGACATAGTGGTTATGGTGTTTAGATTGTTCCTTTTGAGTACCGATAGTAAGAATTATTTCTAGCAGACCACTGTCGATTACCACTTTTTATCCAACAATATTCCCCACCCCCAGGAAATAACATTAAAGTTTGAAATTATAAGAACCACAGGTTGAAAAAATGAACAGACTCGTCTGAACACGATCTAAGTCCTGTGGAATAATTTCTTATTACGATTTTCCCTACATATCCATATGCTGGACAAATAATATGCCTCGATTCTCAATCGAGCCCTAACGGATTAGTCACAATACTCAATTTATGGATTTGTCAATTTTATTCTATCAAGCTGGCCGTATGTCATGGGTTATGAATAGGTAGGGATGACTGTATCCACGGCTGTTGCAAAACTACAACTCCCATGATGCTTTGCTTTGCCAGCTTAAATTCCTTAGCGGACTGGTTTTGAAACAATCTTTTGCACTATGGAAATCTGCCAAAGCAGAATTCAAAATAAAAATCACCATGCAAATGAACCTGATATTTCGCAACGTTTTTGTGATATGACTGGTGCTATTTATATTTTTTAATGTATAAATGATATACTTTATGTGTGAATCTCTGGAGAGAAAAAAAAAAAACAGATGCAGCCCTTGGCTGCCTGTTTGTGTTTGTTTGTTTGTGGGTATATCACTGACATTGTTTGTTCTTGTGCTTTTTTCTGCCTGCAAACATTGCTAGCAGAACTGTGTTTGAACCGCTAGAACTATGTGGGAGGGGAGGGAAAACAATTATGTCAATTAATAGATTAAATTAATAATCAACATCTCAGCTTGTGTGAGCACTGGGAGAGCAATGAGAATTAGTAATAACATGCATAAAGGGGGTAATTAGTCGCAGGCTTGTTAACTGGCATGCTCCTCCTCTCCTGATTAATCCTGCTGGTTATATAACAGGCATCTGCGGTGATTACGTTGAACGAAGCCTAGAGACTGGTCCTCGTCTCTCACTGGTTAAACCAGCTCGGAAATTGTCTGTGATTGGCAGACCAACTAGTCCATCATGCTCTCTGCCCCACTGACACACTTTATCGGATTCTATGTAACATGTTCTGTTGCGTAATCCACAGATTAGTTATATTAACCCAAGTCATGCTGCAGAGCTAAATGATCGTAAAAAATAAGCAAAACAAAACTGTTACGAAGAAGCAGATATGAACAAACACACTGATGTGCTGAAGTGATCACATTAGTTTTCCTGTGTTAAGGGCGCAAACCTTCTCTTTGACATTTAATACAGATAAAATACATTTTCCAAGGCTGTATTTTTTTTTTTTTTTATAGGCACTTGTCAGAGAGGGTGATGGTCTGACATTTTCAGATATAAAAGATTCAGAAATAAACAAGCTGAATAATATAACACTATGTGCAAGGACAATTTTAGTACAAATGCAGGTCATGACCCACACAAAATATTGACAGTGGCACAATGTAGCCTGACTTTGCCAGTACGTAGTTGCTGTGACCATCTTTCTCGGGAATACTACATGTACTTCGGAACTCTGGTTAACTTCCTAAAACTGGGATGGAAAGAAACAGAACTCCCAGGATCCCGCAGGCATATGGATCAAGTGCCAAAACCGCACCCTCCAAACAGAAGTCATGTCATCGGGCATATGGATGGGTGGGGAAAATTATTGGTTCTTATTCTCGTTTACAAAAAAAAGAAACATTACAAAAAAAAAAAAGAGACATCACTGTTGCTCATTGCGTTGCCATGCGTGTTGACGAAACAAGAAGGAGCCTACTGATCTGTGGTCCTTATTCCTGATTTGTGGTTTCTTTAAGTGCATTTATAGATACATGGAATTGCCTCTGGGGAACCTCTTTCTTAGAGCCTTTGAAAAACCGTAGGCGTTGGCAGATTTATTAATATGACAATGTTTCAGTTTATTATTACATTTCATCAGAAACAAAATAAAGTGAAATTTTGACATTTATAAAATGTGCAAAAGGCTGTTTTTATTGAAAGTATGGTTTCCTTGGAAGTTGTATTAGTATGCTGAACATTGCACAGGGTAAAGAAATTCTACAGCAAGCATGTCAAACTCGCGTCCAGCGGGCAGCCCACAAGGAACTTGCTTTTGGCCCAGCCAATCAGGGGCTTCGGTCATGGGGGCACAAAAATCACTTGTCAGACTGACAAGTGAGGCTCCATGCGGTTCTGCGTAGGAGCGCTGCGTATTAGGTGACTACCCGGCGCTCAATCTGTCACTGGAGAGTGAGAGGCTTCCTTTTAGGTAAAATGGAAGGGCAAAGCAAAGCTGGTGCCTGAGGTGAAAGTGTGAGGGTACAGCTGCCTGAAAATAGGGAAGGAGGAAGGGAGTATAAATAGAAGGGGAAGGAAGGGAGACATGGGTGGGGTGGGGGGTGGATGTGGAGACACATGCATGGAATGTGTAGGGGGGGGAGAAATGGGGGAGAGATATAAACTGGATGGGGGCAAGGGAGATATGAATGGAAGGGGTGGAGGGAGATATGGATGGAAGGCGGAGGGAGATATGAATGGAAGGGGGGAAGGAGATATGAATGGAAGAGGGAGAGGGAGATATGAATGGAAAAGGGAGAGGGAGATATGAATTGAAGGGGGGAGGGAGATATTGATGGAAGGGGTGAGGGAGATATTGATTGAAGGGGGAGGGAGATATAAATGGAAGGGGGAGAGGGAGATATTGATTGAAGGGGGAGGGAGATATTGATTAAAGGGGGAGGGAGATATTGATTAAAGGGGGATGGAGATATTGATTAAAGGGGGGAGGGATATATTGATTGAAGGGGAGGGAGATATTGATTGAAGGGGGAGGGAGATATAAATGGAAGGGGGAGAGGGAGATATTGATTGAAGGGGGAGGGAGATATTGATTGAAGGGGGAGGGAGATATGAATGGAAGGGGGAGAGGGAGATATTTATTAAAGGGGGAGGGAGATATTGATTAAAGGGGGAGGGAGATATTGATTGAAGGGGGGAGGGAGATATTGATTGAAGGGGGGAGGGAGATATTGATTGAAGGGGAGGGAGATATGAATGGAAAAGGGAGAGGGAGATATGAATTGAAGGGGGAGGGAGATATTGATTGAAGGGGGAGGGAGATATAAATGGAAGAGGGAGATATTGATTGAAGGGGGAGGGAGATATGAATGGAAGGGGGAGAGGGAGATATTGATTAAAGGGGAGGGAGATATTGATTAAAGGGGAGGGAGATATGGATGGAAGGGGGAGGGAGATATGAATGGAAGGGGGAGAGGGAGATATGAATGGAAGGGGGAGAGGTGTTCAACATCTAGTAGCTGCTGATTGTGCAGACACCATGTGTTATTGATATGGCGAGAGGATGGCCCAGCAATACATATTTCCGTAACGCTGGTGATATAGGTGCAGGAGCAATGGGCAGATGATATGTATTGCAGCTTCCCACGCAGTAAACTCAGACTTAGTGTATATTGTGGTGAGAAAAGATATGGCTGGATTACGTGTCTGTTGGGCCTGGCGCTGACGATTAGAATGGGCCTAGTTACAGAATCTTTTAGACAGAAAACACTAAAACAGTCACGCATTATCTTGCTTCTGCTGGAGGTAGTGCTGGAGGAAAACTCACAGGAGGCGAAATCGGAATAGTTGGGAAGCATGCAACATACATAACCGATACTAATCTCTCGCTGTCATCTTTTAACCAAGTCTATCTGTTCCTCCTACAAGCCCTACATCTCTCAACTCCTCTCTCTCACTAATCACAAACTCTGAAACCTCTCTCTTGAGCATTCACTTGTCCACTTCTCTCCTTCCCTTCTTACTACGAGGCAGAAAGGGAAAGAGGCAGATGTAGTGAGTGTAGATGAAACGGGCCATGCCACCCTCTTGTAGAGAAAGAAGCAGCAAGAGCATTTGCACAGTGTGCAAAGTCAGCTTTACCTTAAAGGGACACTCTAGTGCCAGGAAAACAATCCGTTTTCCTGGCACTGCAGGTTCCCTCTCCCTCCCACCCCCATCCCAGGTTGCTGAAGAGGTTAAAACCCCTTCAGTGACTTACCTTTATCCAGTGCCGATGTCCCTCGGTGCTGGTTCAGGGTCCGACCGCACTCCTCCCCGCCTACGTCATCCGGTGGGGGAGACATATTGCGCATGCGCGGCCGGAGGCGGGAGAGACCTCCCCATAGGAAAGCATTGAAAGATGCTTTCAATGCTTCTAGTAGACAGCCACTAGAGTAGGAGTTAACCCTGCAATGTAAATATTGCAGTTTATGAAAACTGCAATATTTACAGTTGCAGGGTTAAGGTTAGTGGGAGTTGGCACCCAGACCATTCCAATGGGCAGAAGTGATCTGGGTGCCTGGAGTGTCCCTTTAACTAATTTATAGTCGGCCAATTAACGTTTTGTTCTCCTGCATCCCTCCTAAATTCCCACACCTATTTCCATCTACACTACATTATAGCACAATAGCATGTAAAGTGTAGTAAAATAAAAAATAAAATTATATATATATATATATATATATATTCCAGATCCAGACAGACAAGCAAGTACGGGAACCTGACATTGTGATGGTTGACAAGGAACGGAAGACTGCAGTAATGGTGGATGTGGCAATACCCAGTGACTATAACATCAGGGAGAAGGACCATTAGAAGATGGACAAATACCAGGGACTGAAAGAAGTAGTCCCAGTTGTGATAGGAGCACTCTTGCTGTGGCTCCCAAGTTAGGGTAGTGGCTTCAACAGATTCCAGGTGGAACATCTGAGATCGCTGTCCAGAAGAGTGCAGTTCTTGGAACAGCTAAGATACTGTCCAGAACCCTCAAACTCCCAGGCCTCTGGTAGAGGACACGAGAATGAGGAATAAATATACCATCCAGGAGGGATGAGAATATATATATATATATATATAAAATCATTGGGCCGGGCACTTCAACTTCATTAGCCCATATGTCAAGCTGGCAAAGGAAAATCACGTCCTTTTTACATTTGTATTAGGCTTAGCTCCTTTCAAGAATATTGTGTGGCACTGACCTATATATAAGAAAAGGGAAAAACACTTCGGGGGGTGGGTGGGAAGGGACATCCGAGGGCTCTAGGCAGGGGCCCCAATCTGGCATACTGCCTAGGTCTATGTGCATTGCCAGCTAAACCTGCCATGTAAGAGTAATATTTAGAGGAAATAGCTTACAGAGAGATTGATACAAGGCATTTCTAACTAGGTTGAGTGTAGAGACAAATGATCCCCAAAATGGGAGAGCGCCCACTTGCAAGCTTACAATCCTGATCTGAATGTAGAAACCAAGGCACCAGCTTCACTGGGTTGGCAATACCTGAAGATGGTAAGAGAGTGAATCATATTCTGCCAACGCCCAAGCATGTCTATAAATAGATGTTACATGGGTGAGGCACAAAATAATACAAAAATAAATATATAAATAAATTCTTCACATTAAATTCTGCTCAAGCAAATGTAAGACTATGAACGTTCTGAGGTGTTCCACAGAGATAATAAGCCATGCTAACTCCAATACTTTCAGTGCTTAGATATGTTTTGAGGGTAATGGACCTCTACACTGAGTACCTTCTTTCTCTTTGACCTACAGATACCCAGTTGGACCTATAGCTAGAGTGAGATCTGGTGACAAGATGTGTTAATTTGTTTTGCAATTCAGTTGAATTTAGGACGATCGTTGGGTTGTTGGAATTCAGTAACTCGAAGCACCACATGGACTCAGCAAACGTCTCACACAATGGACGAGCATGCTCATTTGATTCATGATTTGTGATTTGTGAATTCTGTCATGGTGCCAAAAAAGAAGATAACTGATGGGAAAGAAGATGAGGAGCAGTAAAAAAAAAAAAAAAAAATAATATATACACATATATTTTTAATATATAATATATATAAATATAATTATTATTTTTTACTGCTCCTTCTCTTTTTTACCTCTAATAGTTACTTTTTCTAACTTGAGTCTTGAGCCAAATAAAGGGAAAATGCGCCAATCAGTGAACTGAAAAGTATATACATACTATTTCAGTTGTTGAAAATATTTTTGCATGGGTGATATTCAGACAAGCTGAACTGCCACACTGACGTTTATTGGACTGCCCATACTAAATTTTATTTTCAGACAAAATGATCTAGCCGAACTAAAGTTCTCTGCCATGCACAGGACTACTGGTGACTAGGGAGGCCACTTCAATAAGCTAAATCCACAGGCATATTGTAGGAACCTTCTCTAGATCAACTCAACCTTGCTACATTGTGATGTTCGTAACGGCTTCAATGTGGACAGATTGAATGCCGCAGGATATCTGAGCACTGTTGCAAAGAAGCACTTTTTAAGCAAAGGTTTTAAGTTGTGCCATGAAAGCATAGTATTATTATGCAATCACACATTGGCCTTCAATATAAACATGTGGCAACATGGATAAGCACGTAGCATTAGTAAACAGAGCCAAATGGGAATCGGCAGAACAACCAGTGATCTGTTCATTTTCACTGTGCATCAATGTTTGACCAAACGTGGCTTAAAGCAGAACTGGCGACACTGTTGACACTGTACCAGAAGCCTGGAGATCTCGGCTGTTGCCACATCATACCCATAACGGGAGTGGGCTGACCGCATGGCTGAAACTCTTAGTGTTATTGCCTATTTATTAATGCCCTCTAGTTTAGCAAAACAGACTGTCTGTTGTAACCCAGGATCAGCCTGGGGTGGTATACTCTCTTAAAGTTTCCTTCATGTAGATTTAGCGTGACTACTTAATTGTTGTTGTTTCATGTATTCCCAGCTTGTTTATATAAGTCTACTCATGCATACCTCACTCAACTATCTTCATATAAAAATATTGTGCTGTTTCTCTCAAATGCCATGACATCTATTGTTTTTATCACGCTTTCTTTTGCTGTTGTGGCACAGCAAGATTGTCTGTAAACTCATGAACAGTAAAAAAAATACTTTTTTTTTTTTTTTTAAAGCTGAATTGGTTGTTGTATATGGATATATATATCTTTGAAAATCAGTGTTTTCACAAGGACAGCTATATATGTTCACTGTTAGCTTGACTATGCATAGAATACCTCACATCTTGTTTCTTGCCCTCTTAAATGGATACTACAGTGTATAATGTACTATAGTATCCCTTTAAGAGGGAAGAAGCACGATAGTATAGTGTAAGGAATACAAAGCTGTATTCCTTACACAATATGTCCTTATAGTCCTCCACTCCATTGCGCCCTGCCCTCCCTTGGCAAACAAAGGGTTAATAAACCCTTTATGTAATCACCTGATTCCAGCGGCGATCTCCTTCAGCGCTGGGCCGGCACTCTGCCTCCTCCAACGTCATCCAAAAAAAAAGGGGGGTCTAATGCGCGTTCGTGCCGAGCGATACCATCGCATTGGGCCCTCCCGAGAGTAAAGCATTGCTGTCATGCTTTCCTATGGTGTTTTACTGACGCTCTGCATGAGGGCGTCCAGCATCAGTTAAGCAACCAAAAGTCACCTAGCAAGCGGTAGGTGCCCTCTAGTGTCTGTCTGATGGACAGCTACTAGAGGCAGTCTTAGTCCTGCAATTTTTCTGGAACTGCAATAATTTGCAGTACAGGACTAAGGGAGACTGGGACATTGCATCAAGACCACTTCAATGAGCTGAAGTGGTCTGGGTGCCTATAGTCTCCCTTTAAATTGTTTTTATTTTATTTTTCTTTCATTTGTATTTATTCCCATTACTATCTTAATTTCAGTGGGACAGTCTCACAGACTCGACTTTGTTTCCTGGTATCCTGCTTTTGGGGACACCAGGAACCTTTCCCCCAAAAAGTGTAGCACACGCGCATCATTAGACATGCTCACACTACACTCAGGGTTCTAGAACCTGGAACAGTGCTCCCTCCATGGTAAGTGCATTCACTCCAGGTTGACCTGCCAATAATTTGGACCCACTCCCTTTACCCCCATCCCGCCAGGGCCCACTTCTAGGGATGCCAATGTTGAGGTGGTATGCTTCACTGCTGAATAACTTGGTGCACTATAATTATTATTATTTATAATAATAATTTTGTTATTCAGTAAATGTGTTAATTGTATGGAATTCAAACTAAAATTCAAATTTGAAGCCCAAATAGCCAATTTGAAACATAGCTGACTTGGATAATTTTTCCATTTTACTTATTGTAGTTAAATATTAGAAATTCACTTTGAATTCACATTTTAGTGAATATTCCTGAATATGTTGCATCGTTTTGATTTATAAAAAAATCACAACCTTAAAGGACCTTTCTCTACAATCATTTAATGTGAAAAAATATTGCTTACAAAAAAAACCTCTTACAAAGAATTCGAAATATAACAAGATAATTTAAACATTTTATATTTTCCTTTTAAAAGTAAAGGAAAATATAAAATAAGTTTCTAAAAACACTCCACTGGCCATTTTAATAAGAGGTAGGTGTAGAATATATTTTTGAATGTTTATGCTTGGGTAGTACAATTTGTTTCTTAAACAGGATACTGCATAAATCGTTGTTGCAATCAAATCGGACACAACAATTAATGGAACACTCTAATGTTAAAAACAAATATATATATTTTTAACGTTGGTGTTATCTTTATTTTTTTTAAATTTAAATAATTTAAAAATAGATTAAAGCATCTCTGTCACCCCCAAAAATTGAGTATTTCACGAAGATAAAATCTTTATGAAATGCCTTCATTGACTGTGTTGATATTACACTGAAATAGAAATTCCAACACAGTGAAAAGATATCATAAGGCAAAACAGAGGCTATTTAAACTTTTTTATTTTCCCACCTATTAAAATAATTTGAGAAAAGGTGGAGCTACTGCCATCAAGTTTTGTCGAAAGAGACGGCTGTTAAGAAAAAGGCATTGTCTATGTAGGCCATATGCTTCAATGTTGTACTCTCATTCATGCGCGACAGGTCAGCATTGGCACGGGTTCCTGGCAAATTAAGTTCTAGAAACTGAAAAGAATGTCCCAGGAGGACACGGTGGTAGCTGCAAGTGGCAGATTCAGGTAATTAAAACCTACCTGCACCCCAAAGCCACAGCACACCAAGCGGTGATGTCACATCAGGGTTCTTTGCAAAATATGTAAAGAGCCCAGAAAACAGACAGTCGCTTTAGCCCCTTAAGGACACATGACATGTCATGATTCCCTTTTATTCCAGAAGTTTGGTCCTTAAGGGGTTAAAGTCCCTCTTTTTCATAAAAAAAACAATTAAAAGCCGTTTATATTAGATTTACTAGATGCTGGAATGTCCCTTTAAAGGAACACTCCACTCCAAATGCATTATTATTTTTAAATTGTAGTAGATATACCCCCAAGTAAAACAGGCATGCATTAATGTCTCTGTGTGCGTGTGTTTTTTTTTTTTTGGGGGTGGGTGGGGGGGGGGAGGGTGTTATATTGAAAAAGTTGTAGATCTATTGTCAAGCCCTCCTTTTTCCAGAGAAATACTCCAATGTGTGCTTGAGCCGTGAGCACACTTGCGCATGCATGCTATTGTGACTTTCTAATTCTTCATAACGAGCTGTAATACTACTTGTTCAGAAGGGGGGGGGGTGACTGTGGGGACGCACAATATGGTTTAGCACAGTTTCTACTTCGTTAGCTCTGGCCCCGGTTATTAAAGCACCAATTTCCACTGAAATCGACACTCTTGTAAACTGTCACAAATGTTACATGTTCCAGAGAAAGTGATTTAGGTGTGGCATGTCCCTTTAGCAATATTGTTCTGTTTTGCCGCATGTCAGATTTAAAAATATTTTAAGTATAAAAAAAAAAACAAGAAAAAAAAACCTTCCATCTTTTTAATAAACATTATTTCCCCGTTCCATTTCTCCTTTCTAACTGCCTGCAAGTCCTAAAACCAAATGTGCAGACAGTACTTTATTTGTATATTCTATACATTTGTATATTTCTATACATTTTCTATATATTAAATATATGTGTAATGTAAATAAAATAGTACATGACGTGTAATGCCAACCATATGCCTCCGACCACCATGCTGTGGGTGTCTGGTAGGCAGGCACTAGAGGTCATCTTAGTCCTAGTGACACATTCCTGTGAGTATTATTGAAGTGGAGCTCTGTTATACTCAGACACACCAACAATATGGAGCTCCAAGAAAAGACGGACATTAAAGGACCACTATAGGCACCCAGACCACTTCAGCTTAATGAAGTGGTCTGGGTGCCAGGTCCACCTAGGATTAACCCTTTCTGCTGTAAACATAGCAGTTTCAGAGAAACTGCTATGTTTACTTTAAGGTTAATCCAGCCTCTAGTGACTGTCTCATTGACAGCCGCTAGAGGCGCCTCCGCGCTTCTCACTGTGATTTTCACAGTGAGAAGACGCCAGCGTTCATAGGAAAGCATTGAGAATGCTTTCCTATGAGACTGGCTGAATGCGTACGCGGCTCTTGCCGCGCATGCGCATTCAGCCAATGATGGGGAAAGGAGGAGGAGAGTCTCCAGCACTGGAGAAAGGTAAGTGTTTAACCCCTTCCTCTCCAACCAGCCCGGCGGGAGGGGGACCCTGAGGGTGGGTGCACCCTCAGGGCACTATAGTGTCAGGAAAAAAAGTATGTTTTCCTGGCACTATAGTGGTCCTTTAAGACAAGAAAGAAGGACAGAGGGACCTGGGCCCAAAATAGGGATTATCGCTCCTAAATAGTGACACTTGGGAGGTATGCATAAATCACCATGAAAATCGATTATATGAAAGGTTGGAAGTCACTTTGCATGCCATTTAGGGACATGGTTTCACCTAGTAATGAAAAATGTATAGGGTCAAAAGGTATCCACCACGTAATGAAAACAGGTCTTCTGGGAGAAATGTTTGGTGCTGATGAAGACAGACAACATTAAGGTTTGATGAGGGAACATTGAGGATACATGAAATGGAGAGAGACATTTGGAGGTAATTACCATAAAGATGAAAACAGATGCAAAGACAAGAGGTAGATGGAGGGAGACAGAATTGTTGATAAAGACATACATAAAATGAGAATTCATAATCAATTTAAAAAATAAGATAAAATGAGCTGAACTGGAGAGTATTAAGCAGTGACACAGAAAGGACATGATCTACACGCTGAGACTGCTTCATCAATCTAAAGTTGCTTTGGTACATATAATGTCCCTTTAAATTTGACAGTCACTATGAATTCTTACTGCAGTGAATAACAATGACAGAAAGACACTAAAAAAGCAGGGGTTCTCAACCCAGTCCAGGGTTTAGGGATTACCTGGGTGTGTCTAAGGTGTTTAGAAAAAGAAGAAAAAAAAAACCACCTTAGAGTCTAAGGTGTTTTTTTCCCTTTTTCTAAACACCTTAGACACACCCAGGTAATCCCCAAATCCTGGACTGGTAGGGGGTCCTGAGGACTGGGTTGATAACCCCTGCTATAAAGGGATAGATGCAGAGATATGCACACTCAGGAAAAATCAAAAGCAACCATTAGACCAGGGTCCACTGCAAGCTTGCAGGAACCAAATTTATACATAATTCTCAAGGCTTTAGCCAGATCCATATTTTTTAATAAAAATGTTTAAAGGGACACCATAGGCACCCAGACCAGAGAAACTGTCTACCAGACAGCTACTAGAGGCGCTTCCTGGCTGTTAACGGATGTCTGTTCCAGCAACTGTCGCTGGACGTCTTCACGCCCAGCATAAAGACATCCAGTGTCAGCTATTTTCCCATAGGAAAGCATTGATTGCACATTAGCATTGTCAAGGGAGCAGTGACCCATCGTCTGGGATCAGGTAAGTAAATAAAGGGTTTTTAACCATGGAGGATGTGGGGATTGGAAGACGGAGTTCTGGCACTATAGTATCCCTTTAAGAGGGGAATTCCTTTATAAAATGTCAACACCACAGCAAATTATTTTTAAAAAATCTAACAAGGAATGCAAATCCTTCGCACGTATCATAATTTTCACTGATAACGAATGTGTTACATCTGTTAAATGCTATCAATTATATATAGTTAGATTACATGTTCAAAATACACCAGGTCTAAGTTTTTGCTTGTTAAAGGGACACTCCACTGTCCAAATACAATAAAATAAATAAAAATCACTGTTTAGTAGATATATCCCTCCCCTTGTAACCCCGCCCAGACTTTCTGTGACTGTCCAATCACAGACTTCCCAATGCAGCTCAATGATGAGTCTTTGCAAGGCAGGTGTTCAAAGCAATTGCTGCCTCTTGAGTTTAAACAATTAGTAAGTAACAGAACCTGTTGTCTGCATGAAAGCCAGGGGTGTAACCAGGTTCATTTATGAAAGTGCCACTTGTTATAGAAATCATTTTTGTAAAATGAAAAAAGGAGGACACAACTGCTTTAGGGGTTCAGAGTGTCTCTAACATTAGTTCTGAGCTATATTTGCGGTAGCGAACGCTGTATTATGGCAGTGCAGGCAAATTGTGTCTATGCACAATCTGAAATGTTATCTGAGGTTAAACAAGTCATTTTATCATTTATAAGAATTACAATTTAAGGAACAAACCCTATGTTTCATATTACACATGTACACTCTATGGTGTAGAATTTAACGTCATGGGAAACAGTTTTGCAATAAAAAACAAATCGCAGTCATATAGACATTTGATGAGGAGCAGTGATGTCAGTTCTCTAAACGCCGAATGATAGTTCCTTGTAAAGCAAACTGCAACATTTAGACAACATTAGGTGATCTTGAAAAATTTCTCCAACGAAACTGTACTCACAGATTGACTATGTAAGCCAGAGTTTTCGTTGTGCTCATGCAATAAATAGGGCCTTTCATTTTGGTTTGTTTTAAACAGCTGTCAATACGAACGATTATATATTAAAAATTCAGTATGTGAATACGCCCTTTTAAATATACATACGTACACGTTGTGCCGGTATTCTTATTGCATCACAATATCTAAATAAATCTCAAAACTCAATAATTATAGAGGAATGCAAGATATAATTGTCTAAAATGCATTTGCATGTAATATCGCAGAGGCATTTATCTCTTAATAAAAGCACATGAGATAATATAAGTTCTGTAAGCTGGCATAATAATTAATACATAGACAGACACGCATATGCAAATTATAGACTCATTAATGCTGTAGATCAGGATTCTAAAACTGCAGTAGGGAAGTGGGTGAGGACAGGGTGAAGAGAGGACTTGGGCGGCACAGAGAGTGGGGTGAGCTTCCCAACAGCCTGGATTTCATTGGACAGTCCATATATCAGATATTTTTGATAACATTTCGAGATTCAGGATGCATGTGTGCATTCGTGTGTTCGATGCGACCCAATTGACGGCATATATTTCTGAGTATAGTGTCAGTGATATAGAATGTGTATTTGTGAGTGAAGAAGTATCAAGTTGAATTCAAATGTGTATATGCGAAAAGAGAACACTTGCTTATACACTAGTTTTCTAGGACAATGGCAAGTACTTAGGATATATATTACTGCAAGATTCCTTTTTTCATCATATTACACATTAGAATACCCTAACATGAAAACTAAGATTATGTTGTATGTTCTAAGTACATTGATACTAGATGTCTGGCTAATTAGGCAGTACCATATTTTCGATTTATTATACAGTCCTCCTATAACCATTCAATTACATATTAGAATGTGTTTGTTTGTCTCAATCCCTGCTAATTTACAAATCCGTGGTCTCTCGATTTATTGCCTCTCTCATTCTTCCATCATTCCTACACTCCCCTTCCCAACTATACTCCCCTCCATTGTATATCCAATAAATAAAAGCTTTTTAAAGGGACACTATAGTCACCCAGACCACTTCAGCTCAATGAAGTGGTCTGGGTGCCAGGTCCCCCAGGTTTTAACCCTTCAGATGTAAACATAGCAGTTTCAGAGAAACTGCTATGTTTACATTGCAGGGTTAATCCAACCTCTAGTGGCTGTCTTCCTGAGAGCCGCTGGAGGAGTTTCTGCGATTTTTTTGCATCCAGCGTGCAGAACGTCCATAGGAAAGCATTGAGAAATGTTTTCCTATGGACTGTTTGAATGAGCGCGCGGCTCCTGCCACGCATGCGCATTCCGCTCCACTCGGGAGCTGACGTCGGAGGGGTAGAAGAGGTCACCAGTGCCGAGTGACCCCGACGCTGGATTAAGGTACGTAACTGAAGGGGTTTTAACCCCTTCAGCGTCAAGGGAGGGGGACCCTGAAGGTGAGGGGGTCCTAAGGATGATATAGTGTCAGGAAAACAAGTTTGTTTTCCTGACACTATAGTGATCCTTTAAGCCTCTCTTTCTTCTTACTAGCATGGAAGACAGACTTTATTTGTGGTGTCTAGTGTTGTGAGCAAGCTGTCTCAGCCTTCTCTGGCAAGCAGTGACCGCTTTATTGTACCCTTTGTATAATCAGAGCAATGGCATTTTATGATATAATTTCATAGCCATTCACTCGGATTTGCTCACAGAGAAGGTAGGAAATTTCCCTTACAGTGTATAACACAGTGGGAATATTTTGATCTCTTCAACCTTCCCATTGCACAAGCCAATGGTCTACTGCGAGATCCACATCCCCAAAGAGTATTAGCCCCCAAAGTAAAGACACTAGCTCAGTATATGACTAGAGACAGCAGTGAAGCACAGTGGCGTCTCCAGGATTCATATTTAGGGGGGCACATGAGGGGCCAGGGACAAAAGTAGGGGGGTTGTTCTAAATCGTGTATATATATGTGTGTACATACATACATACATGTACATATATAGGAGACCCACTGGACGCCAGGGAAAGATCCACTCAGCTCTCCCAAAGGTAGGGAGGCTGTGTGGATTTAACTTAAAATAAAAATAGCTATTTGTGAGTGTGTGAGAAAATGTGTGTATCTGTCAGTGTGTGTGTGTGTGTGTGTATGTGTTATATATATATATATATATATATATACATATACATATATGAAATTCGGTGTGTAATGGGGTGAAGTATGTATGTATGTATGCGTGTGTGGGGGTGAATGCATGCGGGGATGAAGTGTGTATGTGAGTGAAGAGATGATGTGTGGTATGAAGTGTGTGTGGGGTGCACTGTGTGTGTATGCAAAGGTGTACTCTGTTTGGGTGGGAGTGTACTGTATGTGGGGAGTTCACTGTCTGTAATGGTATACTGTGTTCTGGGGGGTGTAAAGAGTGGGATAGGAAAGGGCTATATAATTTTTACTTTAATAACTAACACAAACTGACCCATACACACACAGACTGCCGCCCCCCACAGACTGACCCATACACACACACACAGACTGACTCATACATACACACACACACACTAACCCATACACACACAGACTGATCCCCCCCACAAAGACTGATCCTCACACACACAGACCGACCCCCCCACAGACAGGCTGAACCACACACACACACACACACAGACTGATCCATACATACACAGACTGACCCATACACACACACACAGACTGACCCATACACACAAACAGACTGATCCATACACACACACAGACTGATCCGCCCCCCCCCCACACACAGACTGACCAGCACAGTGCCCCCTCTAGCCGTAAGTGGGAATTCCATCTATGATTCAATCCTTCAAAGAACGATGGAGGTAGGGGCCCCGACGGACCACCCACCTCTGTACACTGCCAACAGTCTGGAGGGCCCATCAGGCAAGTGGGTACTGACAGCACTGCTGCTGCAGCTTGTGAAGGGAGACACAGTGCTCCCGTTCCAATTTTAATTGGGGTGGGCAGAAGAGGAGGGGCAATGCGTGGCCACCCTAGCGACGCACACTGAAGCAGCCAGTTTTAGGAGGAAAAAATCTAGAAAATATGTATTTATTAAACTGGGATTTGTTGAGATCAGACAAATGAAATGAAATTTCTTAGGCCTAAAAAGGCAAACTGGATATGTTATTTAACTTAATTGTCCAGAATTACTTTTTTTAACCTAACATTTGCAATTCCTTGCCAATTCTTCATACTTTCCTTCTGTGTTAAATCTAGTGTAAAATTAAAATTTTACATGTTATGTGTTATCATTTATGTGTATAGCACCAGTAAAGTACATGTTGCTATATACATTGCATAAAGACGATAACAACATTTTTGACTGATAGCAATAAACCGAAACAGGTTTTAGACACGGGTCTCTATGTTTAATTACCAATTTGTGTGAAAGCGGTAATGTTAGGATCCATGGTACCAGAGCTTGGTCAATTAAACGGACTCTCCACTTCCCAAATATATTTAAAAAATATAAAACAAAACACTATTTAGTAGATATAACCCCAATAAAAAAACATCTCTTCTCATCTGCCTTTGCAAGCCCTTCCCTTCTAACCCCGCTCAGACGTTCTGGGTCTGTCCAATCGCAGACTTCCCAATGCAGCTCAATGAGAAGTCTTTGTAAGGCAGATGCTATGGGCAATTGCCTGCCTTTTAGGTTTTGCTACACTGAGATAACCAACCAGGAAGCAACCGGACCTGTAGTCTGATTGACAGCCAGGAGGATGTAACAATGTTAATTTCTAAAAGTGCCAATTTCTATTGAAAACTGAACTTTGTATAAAATGAAAAAGAGGAAACACTGTTCACATCACCTAAAGTGCTTTATGTGATTGAAGGGTTCCATTAAACCCTAACTAGCTGAAATCACTCACCAACTTTGCAGAGAGGTCCATGGTGGTCTTCCTGTACAAAGCAATGAATGAACCGAAACACAGTGAATGTCAAACAAATTCAAACTAATTGGCTACCTTAGTGGGTGTATGAGAGAGAATTCTGAAGAAATACATTTTACGTAGAAGAAATAATAAGAATGCGTATGTATCTAAAGTTTAAATTAAAAAAAATTAAAAACCAATAGAATATAGCACTGTTGTTATCAAATGCATTGTTACCAAAGATCACATTATATAATTAAACAGAACAATGTTACATGATTCATATGTTCCTTACTGAGATAATTATTATAATTACCGGTTGCGATAAATTAGAAATATATTCACCATACTAAAATGTATCCAATGTCTTCTCTAGTTATTTAAACTTTAAACATTAAAACTATTTAAACTGGGGGGGCGGGGCCTGACCGCAGAGCCGAGTGGATGCGAGATAGGGGAGCTCCTGCATCGGCAACTGAAATAAAGCCAAAACCAGGCACAAAAAGGCACCAAATCGAGGCAGAAGTGCCACCACCAGAGAGGTGACATGGTGGGGCACAAGCTGACGCAAGACAAAAAGCCAATGGGACATAACCCGGCAAAACGAGGCCTGCGGCCTACAAGCATGGCGGACGCGGGGAAGACGGACGCTTTCCCGCGACCTGCCACAGAAGCAAACACGTACAAGGGCTCCTGTTCCCCCCCCTATGGGCCGGCGGGGGTCATCCCGGCCCCAAGAGGATTAGCCCAAGCAACGGAGCAGCGCCTCCACATGAGACCCACCAACAGCAAACTGAAGCCGACAGTAACCGGTCCACCTAACCTTCCAGATGGACTAGATACACTGGCACGGCTCAACGCCATATTCGAGGCTTTCTGGCGCAAAATAGAGGACCGACAAGCCACGACACAAGGCCCAGCGGCACACTCACGAGTAAAGGCACTCACGAGCCCACGTACTCAGGGCACAAACCAAGCGGGAAAGAGAGCACAGAAATGGCGTCGCAAACACAGACCCCCCCTCCCGCCGGGCAGACTTCGCCAGGTGCAACCAGTAGCAAACGGCGCCTCAGAGAAGCAAAAACCCTCCCGGCCTCTAGCCCACACGAGCACCGAGACTCGCCTGCATCACCACACACACCAAAGTATAAAGAAACCTCCCGCAGAGATGAACATCCCTGCAGAGATGAAAGGGCGGATTGGGCTCCACGCATCATCCCTGCACGAGCAAAAGAAAACGCAAAGTCGGACCCATAAGTGCCCTACCTCTGCACAGCACCGAAGACCTCCGGTACTCCCAGCAACTACTATAGTCCAGCGCCAACACAAACCCGCCTACCCACCTCAGAGAGGCTCTACTACACGCCGACCCAGCAAAGACCCACCAGCAGCCGCAGAGAGGTGGGAACCGACATGGAGCAAGCTCAAGCCAAACAAACCTCTGAGAGATCAAACCCTGATCGGTGAACCACGCTGCCTAGCATCAGACTTTCAAAACTTGGCATGCCCCAGGGCGGGCAGGGACTTTGCTGTACCATTACAAGGTATAGGGTGACTGTGAACTGCGATACAGGTGCCACAGGGGGCCCCATCAGCCTTACTCTACTAGATGTGGAAAGACTGTCACACTAACTCTTGTTACCCCCTGTCTTCCTTGAGCCCAACTAGGTCCCTTAACTGTTTACCTGCTGTCCGGTTCTATTTACTATGGGGACATGCTGGATACCAGCTGCAACACACTAAGCCCCTACAATCACAGCCATATGCCTTTCTGTTTTAAGCTGCATCACCTTGAGTACTTTCATACTTGTCCATCTGCCTGCAGGTCTCTGCTAAGTTAGCTTGTACCCTCTGGCAGGTGCTGTCAACACCAAAATTTTATAAACTGGATGTGTCCTTTCTATGTCAAGCATCTAAGATATGCCATTAATATTAATCTACATATACTTAATCGTTTGTGTTATCATTTTATTTTTATTTAATATTACTCTGCAGTGCATATTAGCGCATAAACGAATCATAATATACCAAGCACTATGTACCTCCCGCTGAGCTTACCCAGCTAGTTAGTTTATATTTTGAAAATTTTAGACAGCAGGATGTACATCTCTTCATTGATTATTGTTTTAGCTAGGCTTGAAACATATGTAAAGAAATGTCTGTTTTTATCTTTTCTCTTACAAAACTAAAATTGTGCTGTATACTCATATGCCACGTTCTGTTTTAACTGTTCGTTACCTTGCTGCTTGTGACTGCTATTGTGGCTGAACAAGCCTGTTGTTATACCGTGCACGACAAAAATAAAGAATTAAAAAAAAAAAAAAAAAAAAAACTATTTAAACATCAAAATGCAATAGACAAAGTAATAATTGCACACGTGGGACTTTAAAGTTTGACATTACATAAGAGTACAGAAGAATGAACTTTCAAACATGCATAATGATTTTTTCAAATGATAACACTCACTTCGATGCTATCCTATGAGAAGCGTTTGATTGGATGCACAAATTTATGAGGAGCATTGAATTGGACCAACGGCAAGGAAGCAACGCCTCCCGGATGATGTCGAGGAAGGTGGATCGAACGGCTGCGCCGAGGGGGTCTCAGTGCAAAAAAAAGGTAAGTAAAAAACTTTTTTTTTTTTTACAGATTTTACACAGCAAAAGGAGAGCCCTGAATAATTAGGGACAAAAACACTATAGCATTAGTAATACAGGCTTGTATTCCTAACACTACAGTGTTCCTTTAACATCTATACCATACTATCGCTAATAATTAAAGGGAAACTATAGATCGCATTAGGATTTCCCCATAGGAAAGCATTATACAATGCTTTCCTATGGGGTTTTGGGTGACGCTGGACGTCCCCATGCATAGAGTGAGGATGTCCAGCGTCAGACAGCTTCTAGAGGTGGAGTTAACCCTGAAAGTTAATTATTGCAGTTTCTTAAAAACTGCAATAATTACCTTTTCAGGGTTAAGGAACCTGGGACCCTGCACCCAGATAATTTCAATGAGCTTACGTATGGGTGTCTATAGTGTCCCTTTAACTTCTTCCATACTCTCCAAAGATCATAACCACTACAGCGCATGGACTGACTACTTACAATGGTGTGGAGAGGGGGCTGCTATGCCTCTTTTTAAACCAGAAACTGAATATTTTGCCATTTTCAGGGACAACAATGTTTTCATTGCATAGGTAACACACTTCTGCAGCTATAACTGAGTTAGACTCAGTTATAGATCAAAATGACTCTTCTAGAGATTGGTGTAGCGTCTTGTCTTATCTTTGTGAAGCATTGGATTGGCTGAGATCATTTAGAGTGATGATCTCAGCCAGGGAGGCGGAGCATTAACGGGGAGAGCAACGTGATGCGTGATGTACGGTAAGTAAATCTTACTTTAGGCAGGGGGGCACCTAAACAGATAAGGAAACAATATAGCATTAGGAATAGATGTTTCTATTCCTAATGTTTTTTTACTGCAGTGTTAAGATTGCGTCTAGTGGTCCCCCTGCTCTCCTCACATAGCAACCGCTACTGACGAGATTTGCCCTGCTTGGGGATGCATCGCACGCAGTGCAAATCAAAGAAGACTGCTGGAGGAGCTGAGAACGTCTCGGAGGTTGGTGTTACACGAATAGTAACACCGACGAACCAAAGGTAGATCGGAGGAAAATTTAGTAAAACTTTATATTTTGCACTGAATACACCATGTATCTTTATAACATATGGTGTATTCAATATCTACCGGAGCAATTTCAGGCAAGTGACATTTTTTATTACAGGTTTATGTTAAATCTGCTTTAACCCCTTAAGGACACATGACATGTGTGACATGTCATGATTCCCTTTTATTCCAGAAGTTTGGTCCTTAAGGGGTTAAAATGGCTAAACGAAAGCTACTTTCAGTTTTAAATTTTACCTTTGAAGTTCAGTGAGTGCCTCATCTTCTCAAAGATTTATATATACAGCCAATGTAGCGAGGCAACCAGTGATCTATTTTTGTTTTCAGTGCTAATAATCTTGGAATTATTGTCTATCTGTCTGTCTGTATATCTATCTGTCTGTATGTCTGTTTATCTATCTATCCATCCATCCTGGGCCGAGAGGCCATTATTATCCTCTAATAAGTGCTTTATGTAATATATCTTACACCTTCAATCTTAAGACAACACTGGGACAATTACACAAAATAGATGCTACACTATATACACAAAGTATCAGCTATTTCAGCTGATTTTGCGCGTGATTAGAGGCTTACAAACTTCATGGCGGTCATCTGTAAATGACTGCCCTTCATTACCGAAAATCACTGCACAGATGACCTTCGCCCCTTTATAATTATAGGTCGATCATTTGATATATACATATATACATCTAAGAATGTGTATACACACATTTATAAAATGGTTATCTATGTAAATATATTTTTATTTAGTTGTTTCGCGTTTTTTGTGGTTTTGTCAATAGTTGGTCGTTGGTGTTGTGCGGCGAGGCTCGTACCATTATATTTATTGCTGGGTGTACTTGAGTGAAGATACAGGAAGAGATTCAGGGAGATGAATCTTCCCTACTGCCAACTCCACCCTCACAGATCTGGGTCACTGGGACATTGTCAAATACCCAGCAGGGAATCGGCCTGCGCCACTTGCAAAACAAAGGGCCAGGAAAAGTCTACGCACACGCAGTGCTCATCTCAACAGGGTCATACATCTTGGGTTGGTCTCAAATCAAAGCTGGAAGTCATATTTTTCAGAAAAGGACAGATCTTGGATCACACAAACTAAAGGAATAGAACGTCAAACAATTACAGAGAAGCCATTTCATAAAAAAGACCACGGCCCATTTTAGTTCCATTATTTGCATTGAGGACGTACGTACACGCAAAATAATATATGAGAAGAGGGTGCTTTGCCAGGGAACATATAAATACAATTCTGTGATATGTCATATATTAAAATATAAAGGAAAATGATAAACCATTTTTTTTAAAAAAAAATTACAATTCTTATTATATTAATTACAGCATAAAGAAAAAAAATGTAAAATAAAAAACACATCTAATTCATCTAAAGAACAAAAAATGGAGTCGTAAAATAGAAATCAAAATTTAACTCTACCATTATTGTTAGAAAGCTATTACATAGACCTACAGCAATTTCTCATATATATTACTTTATATATTGGACATTCCACCGTCTACGTAAAAGCTTGACGTCTCCGGATGAAAATCTTTTACCACCTAAAGCTTATGTAATGTTTTAATAATATGACAACAGGGGTTGATATTGCAGATTTTTTAAAAAATATATATTTTTTTAATTTAGGGAACACTAAACCCTGAAGACTTGGCAATGCATAGAATAAAAATGAGTTAATGTAATTTGCCTTTTACAGTTAGGTAAATGGAAATGTGTAGCAGTTTATGTAAAGTACTGCATGATCAGAAAACTAAATTGTCTATTTGGACAATACTCAACATAATTAAAAGGGATGAATTGCAGTAGGTCTACCACCCTCATCATACATGTTCTGTCCCACCCAGGCTGTAAGAACATATTCTGAATTACTAGCCTGAATTAATAAACAAGTAATCAGTTGTATTTATCACTGACATTAGGTGACATTGCTCCTGGAGGGGGGGGAGGGAGGGCAGAGGGGGTTGGTAAATAGGAAGAATGGCTCTAATTTAAAAATATGTTCTGGCAACAACAACAAAATGTGTGCTTTTGGGTTAGTGGGCATTAAGGGTGACCTCCCCTGCCAACTGAAAGTTGACAAACCTGTCCCTGATCTCATATAAAATATATTAATGCAAGCAAAGATCACTCAGCTTGGTTAAACAGGTTGGCAGTGCCCAAACTCCTCCCTAACAACAAGGCTCTGTTTTCTGCCCATAGCACATTAACCCCTAACAGTTAAAAACAGCACAAAAAACATAATTATAGCATAATTCCCAAATACAATATATACACTGTACCCATCAATATTAAATACTATTTTTTTTTAGTATTGAGTATTTTTTGTTTAGACATATCAGGATCAGGTCCTGTCTTACCTCTCATGGTGATGTTAAGCAGGAGATGTTTCATACATGAATAGGGTATTAGGAGATTACTAATTGGGTGGTACAGGCCCTCCTCAGTCTGAGTGGTGATCTCGATGTATCATGTATGTTCTCCCTCAACGTTCCAAGTTGTCAAGTTGTGCAAAGCAGTTGGAATTCTGCAATTTCTCATGAAAATCAGCCCGACTGCAGCAGCCAGACCTCTTAATCTTCTTATCGCCAGCGACTTTAGTAAATAGGGGGAAGATTCTTGGCTGAGCAGCCTTGTGATCTGTATTAGAGCCAAATGTTTAATGGGTGCAGGTATGGCAATAGTTAATGGTACAGCATTAGCAAATTGGGTGGAAAAACTGTAAAATCCTTATCATTATGTACTGTAAAAGTTACAGAATCCCCAGATATCTCTGCGCTCTAGAATCCGGCTCTCAGACTCTTCATAAAATCCCCTTGTCTTTCTCTGAGCCTCTCCGCTGCCAAACTACTTGTCTTCTTCAGCATGTGCCAATTCACATGACATGCCCACTGGGGGCACGCCCCCTTTGTATTAGCAGACACGCCCCCTCCCATGTTTAAGACCAGAGAGACACACCCTCCGATTGACGTCACATGAGCACACCCCCATCAGCTGATAGTCCAGTGTTCTAGCATGCTGCCTGAAGAAAACACACACACAGACACCCAGACGTCATCAGTTAACTCCTTCATCACCGGGGCCTTTTTGGTAATGCTTAATTTTAGTGTATTTATATTTTAGTGTATTTATATGGCTGCCCAATGTGGCATTTAATATAGAGTGTTTTATTGTGGATGTCAGTCCTCACTGATTAAATACACACTATTTTAATAATTCTATAATTATACTATGTAACCACTTACCAAGAGCTCAGCTCCACCATGTATCATTCTAACTGTTATGTAAACAGGTAAAGGCCCATGTCTTATGCTGTTAGACCCTTTTCTTATTTTTCCACTATACTAACATACCAGATTCCCTACTAAACATGACATTTGCACAGACGTTATTCGGCATGTGCTTAAACTTTTATATAAACCTTTGTACAGACGATATTCGTCATGCACTATAACCTTAAACTGAATAAGACACGGACACAGTTAATTCTGTTGGAGTATAAAGTCCACAGCTTTTATTAATTAAATTATTAATTAAATTATCATAAATTAACATAATTTAGGGTCATTGTCCAACTATACATTAAATTACTATACCCCCCACACAGTACCCCTGACAATGACCCTACCAATTGAACAATATATAACAAATAACAATTCACTTGAAACACGGCCTACCAAAGAGGCCCCACATCATATTGTTAACTGTAGGGGTGTACCTCAGACACCCCTACACCCACAGGTTCGTCGCCACCGAAGAGCTAGAACCAACCAGTCCTTAATTCCATCAGGCCTACACCTCGGCCTGTCCAGTCCAAACTCTACGCCAAATTCCAATTTCTACTATGCCCTGTTCCGCCACAGCACATGGCTTGACCTCCTTAAGCGCATGTGCGACCCCCACCACACCTAAAAAGGGCCTGCTCAATACCTTCGTGGAACCCAAGGTTCAACAAGTCGTTCCCCACATCTGACAGGTGTACACCGTCCCTCCTGAAATACCCAGGTAACATGCCCTCCAACTCTCTGTGACGCACCACTACGCCCCCAGAACGTCTAATGAAAACTGACATCATCTTATTCACCTTACCCCTCGATCGAGCTATTGCAGCCGGGTCCCTGGCGTGCCGCCACGCAAAACGCGGAACCATTTCAGACCACACCACCACCACGCCAGGAACCAGCTCCCTCAGCCGATCTACATCCCTTTTCATCCTTCTCATCAATTCCCTTTGTGGAATCCCACCTAGGTCGTTCCCTCCTCCATGAATCAATACCACATCCGGGACCGACCCTCCAACCACTTTCTGAAACAAGAAATTACACAAACTCTGCCAACTTGCTCCCCTGAAACCAAACCAACATAGAGTCACTCGTTCCAAAGGAAAGCCCAGCTGTGATCCGCTTCTGCGAACTGCGGCCCTCTTCTCCGCCCAGTACACATACGAGTGGCCCAGCAACCAAACTTTCAAACCTGAAAAGAGACTAAGTTAGTGGCAGAAAAAGGCAACGTCCCCATCCCCAGATACTTGCACCCTAGCAATTACACCAACATATCAGGCCTTACATACGAGCGGAATCGCACGGACTCCCACCTCCCGATTTGCTTGATTTTCTCGTCCCCCAGACCTAAACGCGCAGCCTCCGTCGCTGCCCCAATGCGAAAGGAGTGCGTCCCAAATTGACTCGGCTCTAAACCCATTCTCTGCAGACCTATTCGAAACATCCGCAGAAACTGAAATCTCGACAACGCTGAACCATCGGCGTGTAAAAAGAAACAACTCTTACCTTCTGGCCGCACCTCACAGTACCTTTTGCCACAAGCCACCGGGCAAGCCTCTGATCCTGGCAACTCATACAGTACCACCGCACGGCCCTTGCCGTACACGTCCGTTTTAGACCGGCGCAGCCATATCTGCACCTGATCAATACCCACGACCACGTCCTTGAACATCAAACCGCCGTTCCCCAACTTGTTGGCACTCACCAGCTCACTAATGCGAAAAGCCCCAAAAAACGCCCCGACAAACGCCCCGGAAAATAGTGTCACTTCGAAAGGGGAATTACACAGATCAATCAACACACTTAACAGGTTTTGCAAAACCGAAAACGACACCGGTCGCCTCGGGTCCGCGAGCTTCTTACCCTTCTTAAAGCCCTTCAAAGCCTGGCGTATTAGAAAATTCTTCGTAATGTCCTCCCACCCGTTGAACTTGAACAAAAAACGCCATGGCGGACATGCACCTATCTATCACGGCCGGCGACGCTTGTTTAGCAAACAAGCGACACAGTACCCACAACAGCACGTCCACCCTCTGCCCTTGCGAACTGTCACCCCCTACCTGCTGTACCGCCTCGTCCCATTCTTTCCACACCTTGACATAGCCAGACCACGTGCTCGGCGCAAGAGAATTCTTTATACACTCCCCAAGCATGCGGTCCCGAGCTGCCACATCTCGCCAGGGCAAGCCTGCCCCTGTGCCAAAGCTTCCGGCGCCGCTTCCCGAAATCGTTCCCACTGAAAACGAGAAAGCGCATCAGCTACCACATTCAACATACCAGGGATGTGCCTAGCCCTAAACACCAAATTAGAAGACATACAAAGAAGGACAAAACGCCGCAGCAAACACAAAACAGGGGGGGACGACGCCGACAAACTATTGATCGCCTGTACGACCGCCATGTTATCTGAGTGAAATATAATATGCTTGTTGGATAACACCCGTCCCCACAAACTCACCGCTACCACTACCGGGAATAGCTCCAGAAACGCCAGATTTTTAATCAGCGAGCTTTGCCTCCAGGCCTCCGGCCATGGCTCAGCGCACCAGTGACCCCCCAGGTAAGCCCCAAAGCCTACGCTACCAGAGGCGTCGGTGTATAAACTAACAACCTCCCCTGATGCCGCCGGCTCTCGAAAAATCACCGTTCCATTAAAATCCTGCAAGAACCGGTCCCACACCATTAAATCCGCCTTCATATCCGCCGAAACCCTAATGTAATGCGACGGCAGCCGCACCTTACTCGTAGCTTGCGCGAGGCGCCTACAGAAAACCCTCCCCATGGGTATGACCCGGCACGCGAAATTAAGGCTCCCCACCAGCGATTGGAGCCCTCGCAGTGTCACTTTCTTGGCCCTCCCTACCGTGGCCACCAGCTCCCGCAGCCGTGACAATTTGTCCCCCGGTAACCTGCATTCCCATTTACAGGAGTCAATTTCTAAGCCCAAAAAACTAAGGCACGTCGTAGGCCCCACCGTCTTGTCCTCCGCCAAGGGAACCCCTACTTTATGCGCCACCCACTGAAACACGTCCAATATCTGTTTACAGCGGTCCGAATCCCTCGGGCCCACGCAAAGAAAATCATCTAGGTAATGCACCACCGCACCCTCTGCCGATTCCGTCCGCACAACCCACTCCAAGAAGGTACTAAACTTCTCGAAATAGGCGCACGAGATCGAACACCCCATAGGCAGGCACAGATCAACAAAATATTCCCCTTCAAAACAACACCCGAGCAGATGATGGCAGTCCGGGTGTATCGGGAGCAGTCGAAATGCCGCTTCCACATCCACCTTTGCCATCAGTGCACCATGCCCCAGCCTCCGAACCAACTCGACTGCCTTGTCAAATGACGTATAAGAGACGGAGCTAAGAGCCGTGTCAATGTCATCATTCACCGAAGCCCCTTTTGGGTACGATAAATGGTGAATCAACCTGAATTTGCCTGCCTCCTTCTTGGGGACCACGCCCAACGGGGATATTCGCAAATCGGGCAATGGCGGTGCCGAGAACGGCCCTGCCATCCTCCCCAGTTGCACTTCCTTACTTAGCTTGTCCCTCACCACCTCTGGGTGTTCCCGCACTGACTTAAGATTCCCACACAACGTACCAGGTCCCCTAGCTACGTAGGGAATAAAGAACCCTTCCCGAAAACCCCGCCACAAGAAAATAGCATCTTCCCTGTTAACGTATCGCCTTAGCCAAGGCAACATCGCGTCTATTTTCACCGGAGACGCTCCCAACGGGAGCTGCGGTGGCTGCCGCCCCTGCGGGCCCGCTTCCCCCGCCAGACTTACCCTTTTTGAAACAACGGTTGACACCGTGGGACCCCCCGCAGCCTGAGCATTCGTGCCGGAACCTGCAATTATTTCCCCATTTGCAATGTCCTTCGTTGAACATCCAACAGAAACCTTTCTTTTGCCCAGCCGACCCGGCCCCTGAGGCCGTGCCGGCTGCCCCAGGAAAGGGCGCCGCCTTCTGGGCCATCATAAGGCGCATCCATAACGGCAGGTCCATTTGGTCCCACCGCATGCTCGCATTCGCTGCCAGCCGCTGACGAAATTGCTCGTCGTACCTCCACCAAGCCAAACCTCCGTAGGTCCGGTACGCGTCACCTATCCCGTCCAAATAACAAAATAGTTCTGAGCACCGCCCCGGCGCCTTCTCCCCGATTACGCTAGCTAGAATGCAGAAGGCCCTCAACCAATTCCCAAAGGTCTTAGGTATCTTGCGATACCTCCGCCTTTTCTCCTCTTCCTCCTTTTTAGCATCCTTCTTATCCTCCTCCTTCAAGTCTAAAAACTCCTCTAGGGGAAGGAGGGAAAATATCTCCACAAACTCACCTTTCCATATCTTCTCCTTCACTTCTATTTTTAAATGACATCCGAGGGGGCCCGCGAAGGACACGTGCACATTCTGCCGCGCCGCATCCGGGACATCACCTACCTCCCGCTCTTCGCCCCCTCCTTCCAACCCAGACAAATCAGCCCCGGCTCCGGACTCACCTCCGCCATGCACGGACAGTTGTGTAACCCCGAGCCCTGTAGCTATGTCCCGGCTACTCTCCCGTGCCCACACCTTCCCGAACTGCGCAGGCGACCCCTCTTTCCCAGACCAAGAATCTAAAAATGTTCTTAAATCGTTCAACAACTGTCCTGGGTGTCGTGTGTGTGAGAACTCACCACTCGAACCTCTGGCCGTAACTGGCTGCAGAGGCGCTGTCCTTCCGTCCACCTTTTCAGGCACCGGAGAATCCCGTTGTCGCCGACTCCCATCCGCCTGGACTCGCCTCGAGACCGTAGGGGTATTGCTCCGAGACCTGTAGGGAGAAGGAAATCTGGGTAGTCTGTCCTGAACCTTCCTCACCCGCCTTTCCTCCCTACGTTCCTCCCAATCCTCCTCCGCAACGCTGCGTCTCGCAGGGCGACTGCCCTCACGAGATGATCCCCTCCACCGATCACTGAGCCTCTCTCCCGGCGAACCCGATCTTCTCCGCTGACTCCTCCTCATGCTATCCCTGGAATCACGCCTCCTGCAACATGAGCCTGCTAAGCTGCACCCGCTCCGCGCAGGTGATCCTTCCCTGCTCCCTGAACTCCTTGCTCTGCTCTTCGAAATGCTGCGCCTGACGCCAGAGAAGCGTCGTTCTGCTCTCCACTCACTCCCCGAGGCCTCCCTGTCATGAAGCTGACCCTGGGAGTGGCCAGATGGGCCCTCCCGCCTACCGCTGACATCCCTAACCAGCTTAACAGTTTGAGCACCCAGTCCCTCAACTGTCAGTGCCGAGCCTGGCCTCTCCTCGGCCGTCTGCCCCATGTCCGATTCATCTCCGCTATCCTGGCAGCCTGCCGTGTGCCCAGACCTACTCGCTTCTTGTGAGGTCCCCTTGTCCCTGCATCTGTCTCCCTGACCTGCCTCAGCCTGAGACGTCCCTGCCCTCACACTGCTGTCCTGGCCTCCCCCCACAGCTTGAGGGGCCGTCATACATCCGCCATCACCATCACACCCCTGCCCTCCAGCATTCGCACTAGTGGCTGACTCACCGGGACGTGTCCGCTTCGTGCCGCCGCTCACATGACTCCCAGCCGGCCTGGCCTCCGTCCCGGCCGTCTTCCGAGATCCGCCAGGACCGTTCCTCCTGCCAGCCGCGGAACCGCGTGGCTTAGATCCATCCGCCACCATGCGCTGTGCGGCCGTCCTCGCCAGGCCGCTGCCGCGCCCACCGGAGCGAGCCGTGCGCCTGCCTGGCTCTGTTGACCGGGCCTCACCCGGACCGTCGGTCACACCACATCCCGCCGAAGGGCTCCTCCTCCGCCGCGCTGCAGGCCCAGCGCCCGGGCTCAAACGCTGAGGTGGTCTCGTCCTCCTCGCCGGTCGACGGGCCGGTACCGCAGGAGCAGGCCCGGCAGTCCCCAACTGCTGATGAAGCCAATCCAGTCCTCTGTCCTTCACAGCTGCCCGAACACCATCCAGGATCTCATCTAGCGACGCCATAATCCTGCAGAAACGACAAAGAAAAGAACCTCGCCGACCTGACACAATTTACAGGTAAGAAAGGCTCTGGTTAAAATGGCCCCTATTCTAAAATGGCTGCTCTTTATACTCCCTGTCTCCGCCCCCAAGCTCCATTAAACTAATCCAACCCCCAAACACTAGCACCTGCCCACTTCCTGGCTCTGTCAAGGCCCACTCCTCCTACTGCGTTGTTCCATGGCCTTCATTAATTACTGTTAACCCAGCTACTGCTGTTAACTCATAACCCCCCTGTCAGTTCTAGCCCCAAGATAGTCAGTATGCAGCTGCTTGCATTCTCCCAGCCAATGCATTCTACAAATTATTTCTACATAACCTGCATTTATGCATTACAATAGGTTAAAATAACTGTCCAAGACCCATAAGCACTATGGCAAGCTGTAGTGGTTATGGTGCCTAAAGTACCCTCTCCCAAGGTCACTAGTTAAATCATTTGACAATTTATTTGGTGTCCGCTGGGCCTGGAGAAAAGCTGGGATTATCCAAATCCAGAGAGATTCTGGGATGAGGTGTCTAGCGGACTGCAGGTAACTTGTCAAAATGTTTGCAAACTTGGGGGACCCAAACACACTCTCCAAGCACCATAACCACTACAGCGTACCCTGGTGGTTAAAGGACTACTAAAGTCACCCAGGCCTCGTCATGGCAATAAAATAGCCTGGTGCAGTGGTCCTTTGGTTTTAACACTGAAATCTAAAACATTGCAGTTTTTCTTTAGAAACTGGAATGCTAACTTTACGTGGTTAAATCCACCTCTAGTGGCTGTCAGAGTGACCGCTCATGACTAGAACCCCACTTGCACCCCTAAAATTAAAGTGTCCTCATTATTTATTTGAAATGTTGGGAGGTATGCAAAACGATATGTTCAATGAAGTGAGAATTGACTGGGTGGAGGCTCTATAATCACAACTGTGTCTACAATACATTCACACCATGTATATGCCTGATTTCAATTTCTCATTTTGCACACTGACATTGGACATAAGGGCTCTCTAGTGTCCTTACTTATTGTAGGTCCTTGGGAACAAAGAGAGAGGAATATAGGTACACCTGGATCCCAGATACTGTACAAAGACACCTGGGCTCTGAGTACAGGCACTCTAAACACAAATAGTTTATTTTGCATTCCTATCAAGTATCGAAGCATATTCAATTATTGTATGTCGTTAGGCCTGCACAAGTGGAAGGTAGGGTTAACACTTAGACCGTGCTGTAGGTAACTTGAAGGGGGAATGATTGAATAGGCCGGGGTAAAATAAATGGAATGGCATGGGAGGTTTTACAGGGATATTCACTAACATGAGAATTGCTAGGAATTCAGAGTGAATTTCAAATTTAAGCCAAAGTAGTTGAAATAGAAAATATCACCAAGTCAGTTTTGGCTATTCCAGCTTTAAATTTGAAATACACTTTACAGTTTACTCATTTGCGGTAATCGGTTGTCATTCACAGGGAAGATAATTGGAGGTGAATGGCTGTACGTGACGGATCAATGTAGGAAATTAAAAGGATACTCCAACCACCATGACCACTGCAGTGATTTGGGGGACCTTATATACCTTACATACCTTATATCCAAATAGGACAATTTACACAAATAAAATAGCTGTACTGGAAGTACAGATGTATTAAAGAATTTAATAATATCGCCTGTTTGGCTTTTTTGACCTTAAATTTAAAATTCACTTCAAATTCACTTTGAATTCTCACTTTATTGAGTAACCATGTGCATAGAAACAACCAACAATGGCTGGAATTTAAATGCTTTCAATAAAAGACTCTAAGATGTTACTTATTCTTCTCTTAATACCGCCATTAGAGTGAGCTGTAGTGCTTATGGTGCTTGCAGTGCCACATTAAGGGAGCTTTGTGCCAATGACAATTTAGCCAAGAAGCCATTATTTAATAACCCTGACAGATTTATTCACCAAAGTGTAAGTGATCAGAATCTTCATATTTGATTATTAAATACCACCTAACTGAATGTGGGAGCAGAGCTACGTACAGCCATATATTGTCGGACTGTGCATTGGTTCCATCTCTGTGGAAGCAATCTTTCCAGCATAGCATTTTACAATATCAGCCCAAACCCACTAACGGCACTGCTAGACATATATCCAACTTCCATGCCCTATTCTTTTGCTCATTCACTATGCCATGTATTTTTAGCGACAAAAAAACCCAAACCTTGGTCACACACTGAGAATCACAAGAAATACCTTCCATTGAAAAAGTAACTTCTATACTTTCTGGCACTAGGAAATGGGAAGAAATATTGCAAAGTTGCAATCATAACCTACCCACCTTTCACGGGATATGGTCCCCCCTGATGACTATAGTGCCATGAGTAGACCCCAGTCCAAGGTGCATCACTCATGGTAAAGTGCAGCAGCATCACATTAGTTCTCTTGATAGTTTCTTAGTTTCTTTTTATGTTCTGTTTGAGTTGGCAGCAGACTGGTACATTACAACATTGAGTACTCTCTGAAACATTGTATAATGAGGAGAAAAATATTGTTTGATCGCCTGCATGACAATATCCTGGCTTGTCTTACTGCAAATTTATATTTGTGTAAAATCAATAAAATTCTCAAGTGACAAGATGCATCTGTTGGAAGTTATGTAATCTGGACTTTTAAGGCCAGGGGTTTTGATGTTCTTAATAATCATGTGTCAATAGTTATATAAACAAGATGCCTTTTGTTTTTAATGTAAAACAGCTCCACATGAAATCTATATTGGAGGTGTCAAATCTATGAGAGTTTTCATGTCAATATTTTTGCCCAAAATCCTCTAAATTATGCTTTTTAATATTATGAGATGAAATCACTGGGACTAACAGCCTCAAAGTTAATATTGCTTGTTTATGTAGCCTGGAGTTTTGGGGGAAGGAGTATGAGACTTTTGAGGAAAAGTTAAAGGAACACTGTAGTCACCAAAACAACTTTATCCTTTGCAGTCTCACTGCTCAATCCTCTGCCATTTAGGAGTTAAATCACCTTGTTATGCAGCCCTAGCCACACCTCCCTGCATGTGACTTACGCAGCCTTCCTAAACACTTACTGTAAAAAGTCATCTAATGTTTACACCTCCTTTATTGCAAATGCTGTTTAATTTAGAATGTATTATCTCCTGCTCTGTTAATAGCTTCCTAGACACTGCAGGAGCCTCCCATATATAATTAAAGTTCAATTACAGAGTAGGACATAAACACTTTAAAAGTAGGTTGCATCTGTTTGAAAATTAAACCATTATTTTCATGCAGGCTGTGTCAGTCACAGCCAGGGGAGGTGTGGCTAGGGCTGCATAAACAGAAACCAATTTGATTTATCTCCTAAATGGCAGTGAATTGAGCAGTGAGACTGCAGGGGTATGATCTATACACCAAAACTGCTTCATTAAGCAGCCAAAGTTGTTTTGGAGACTATGGTGTCCCTTTAAATTGCAATTGTAACAAGACTCAGAATTAAGACATTTCGATTGAGAAGTGAGAAATGAAATGATGAATGGAGAATAAGGGATAGAGATTGGAAGAAAACATAAGAAAAGACTGTGAGGCACATTAAAAAAGACAGCAAAAAATTAAAAATGACAGAGCATAAGCGGAGTGAAAAGAAGACTCAGAAAAAACTAAGAAAATAGCAAAATCAGCTAGAAACAAGCATGGGGAAGAAATGTGAAAACAAACTACAGCAATATACAGAGATAAACTGGAAAAACAATTAAATAAAGACACAAAAATAAAAAAAATGTGCCAAAGACTTAAAAAAACATAGAAGACAAAGTGGAAAACAAATCCTCGGAAGTCTGACTAACATAGGGAGAAAAATGGGATGGTATAAAAAAACTGAGCGATAGACCCAGAAAGGAAAAGGGAAGACATGGTCCTAAAGATACAGAAGGCTTTAAAGGAGAGAAAATAGTCTGCTAATGTAGGGAAAAACTTGAGGAAGTCAGCAGAAAAGGAAATGGATAAAGCTCTTAGTGTTGGTCCAACATATTCTATCCCAAGGCCAGGCAACCTTCAGCACTCCAGATGTTGTGGACTTAATTTCAACTCATGCTTTGCCGGCATTATGGCTGTAAGAGCATTATGGGAGATGTAGTCCACAACATCGGGAGTGCCGAAGGTTGCCTACTACTGTTTCTAGCCCCTTCAAGTCAAAAAAGTTGGACAGCCCTGCAGTGGTGTATCTTGGTTTTGTGCTGCCCTAGGCAGGACAAAACTCAGACACCCCCCCCCCGCGCGCGCGCGCCACCCCCACCCAACCCTTCCCCCCCTGCCCTGCCTTCTAAATACACACACATTCACTGACAGATACGCATACACTAGCTAACAGACACACACAGTCAGACACACACAGTCGGACACACACACTAACAAACACACACAGTCGGACACACACACACTAAAAGACACACACAGTGAGACACACACACTAACAAACACACACAGTCGGACACACACACTAACAAACACACACAGTCGGACACACACACACTAACAAACACACACAGTCGGACACACACACACTAACAGACACACACACTAACAAACACACACAGTCGGACACACACACACTAACAGACACACACAGTCGGACACACACACACTAACAGACACACACAGTGAGACACACACACTAACAGACACACACTGTCGGACACACACACTAACAGACACACACACTAACAGACACACACACACACACAGTCACACACTAACAGACACACACACACACACACACTAACAGACACACACACACTAACACACACAGTCACAGACACACACTAACAGACACACACACACTAACAGACACACACACACTAACAGACACACACACACTATCAGACACACACAGTCAGAGACACACACACACACTCACATTAACACATTTTTTTTTTATTTACTCCCCCCCCCCTTACCTTTGGGAATGCTGGGGGTGGGGGGATTCTCCCATTCCCTGGTGGTCCAGTGGCTGCAGGGCGGCACTGGCGGGCAGGCTGGGCGGCCGGCGAGGGAGCTCTTCCCCTGAGCTCTCTGCTCAGCTCCCTCGCGCGCCGCCCGCAGAGTGAGGCTGGGAGGCGGAGCCAGAATATGACGTCATATTCCGGCTCCCAGTCTCACTCTGCGGGCAGCGCGCGAGGGAGCTGAGCAGAGAGCTCAGGGGAAGAGCTCCCTCGCCGGCCGCCCAGCAACCAGCAACCAGCCCAGCATGTCTGTTAGCCGCAAGGCTAACAAGACATTTGCCTTGGGCATTTGGGGGCGGCGTTTTTTGCCGCCCCCTGGAAAATGCCGCCCAAGGCAAATGCCTTGTTTGCCTCGCGGCTAATACGCCCCTGCAGCCCTGGCCTACTGCAGACACAATCAAGATAAATAGTTGGGAGTGCGTGAAAGAGCAAATTACAAACTGAATTAAAGGGTCACTCCAGACCCCTAATGCACTTGAGCTTGCTGGAATACTTTAAGGTGTGGGTCCTCTTTTTTTCATTTTTCAAAAAGTGTAGATTTCAATAGAAATTTACACTTTTATTAATTAACCTTGGTTACACACACTTGGCTTTCAAGCAGGCAACAGGTCCTGTTACTTCCTGGTTCGGTTAGCTCAGTGGAGCAAAACTCAGGAGGCCGCAATTGCTCAGAGCACCTGCCTTGCAAAGATTTCTCATTGAGCTGCATTGGGAAGTCTGTGATTGGACAGCCACAGAAAGTCTGGAGATCTGCAGGATTTGCAAGCTGTTTTTACGTATATCCCCCATGAAAAATTGCATAATTAAATGCATGCAAGTTTTATTTGGGGTATATATCTACTTGTGGCAGACTGCCTGGTACCCCGACTGGGTACCTCCGCCAAACACACTTCCTAGCTATCTCTGGGACAGCATCAGCACTTCAGCCCCTAGCCGCCACAGCTTGGCTGGGGTCTCGCCGTTACTTCCCACCCTGGCACAGGGTCCTGGAGCCAGCTTCCAGTTATCAGAGCGCTCCTGCAGAGAATATAGCTGTGTAGTAATTATAGCATTACCCCCCACACATTAGTCGAGACTTTTAATGCTGGGAGTAAATCTGTTTAATGCATGCAAGCACTCACAATTTATATACACAGTAAACTCCTCCCCTGTGCCTGTGAGATAAGGAGGTGAGTCAGGAACTGTACAAACTCATTATCTCCAGGAACACAAAAATACAACAAATTTACAACCCCCAAAAAGTACCCCCCAAATCAATGGAAACCCCTCAAGAGTCACATCCCCAGGATAGCCCTGATCTGAGTGCCTATCATATCCAAAAAGCACTCAGATTGGTTCGGTGATTCGGATTTTCCATGGAAGAAACATTTTGACCGACCAAAATAGTTCCATAAGAAAAGTGGTAGCGGTCGGTCATTTTCGGGAATCCAAAACCAAATGAAGTACCGAACTCATCTACTGGCTCCTAAGTAGCAATTGTTCGCCTAACTCATGGGAACAATTCTACCGAACGGTGCTCTCCTGACATGAGTAAAAACGAAGCAGGCGGTCATCAAAGTTCAGCGGTGTTCCTGATTTAGAGTGTCCGATTTTAGTTCCATGCACTCGACGACTAAACACCGCTGCCTGCGTTCGTGCGACAAGATGGCCGCCAACTCAGTTCCCACGTGTTCGTGCATACGAATGGAGGCCACCCAGCCAAACACTTAGAATATTGAGGTGTCAGGAGAGGTCAATAGGAGTTATTGAGCCCAGAGGTGGAAGCAATTTGTGTGGTTGTTCGGTTCCTGAACTAAAAAGAGAAACTACATAAACCAAGTCTTTCAAAGGCCTACATGGCCCACGGTCCTTGGGCAGAAGGCTAGCCAGCAGGCTTCTCCAGGAGCTCGTAACAGAGGCATCTTTGCCACACTTCGGAACAGTGATTTTCTTTTTTTTTTTTTTATCAGGGTAGTGGAGTGATCCTTTAAAGCAAAACTCCAGTGCCAGGAAAACAATCAATTTTCCTGGCACTGCAGGTTCCCTCTCCCTCCCACCCCCCAATCCCCAGTTGCTGAAGGGGTGAAAACCCCTTCAGTCACTTACCTGAGGCAGCGACGATGTCCCTCGCCGCTGCCTCCTCCTCCGCGCCGCTCCTCATAGTGGCTCCGTCGGCCGGTGGGCGAGACTGATCCCGCCCACCGGCCGAGGAGACCTAATGCACATGCGCGGCAATGCCGCGCATGCGCATTAGGTCTCCCCATAGGAAAGCATTGAAAAACTATTTCAATGCTTTCCTATGGGGAATTGAGCGACGCTGGAGGTCCTCACACAGCGTGAGGGCGTCCAGCGACGCTCTAGCACAGATAATCTGTGCTATGAGTCAGGAAGTTCCCTCTAGTGGCTGTCTAGTAGACAGCCACTAGAGGTGGAGTTAACCCTGCAAGGTAATCATTGCAGTTTATAAAAAACTGCAATAATTACACTTGCAGGGTTAAGAGTAGTGGGAGTTGGCACCCAGACCACTCCAATGGGCAGAAGTGGTCTGGGTGCCTGGAGTGTCCCTTTAAATAGTAAATCACAGATTTATCCAGTTCACTGAACCTGGTGTAAGTTTGAAGACAAATGCAAGTGAAAGCATTGCAGAATGACTGTTGTGACTGTAGGATACGTATGCATGCATTTTGATGCAGGATTCTACAGAAATGGTCAGTATAACTTTAAACAAACTTTGCCTACAGTCAAATTTCAGGGAATGATGGAGAGTTCTGAGAGAAGTATTCTTTCTCGGACATGATTAGCCTTTCATTATTTGAAGTGTCTTCATCAGAAATTAATCTATGACTCCTTGCGAAATGCGTTACGTTCTAGCAAGGAAACTGTTATTAAGTCTAAGATAATAGCAAGAAAAATATCTGTGGGTAAACAGACAACATTAAGAACAGAACTATAAAAAATGCCTTTTGGCACAATATTCGCCTTGTAGGCAGTTTTTTATTCTATCCTATAAAAAAATCCCACCTTACTTCTTTGTTATTACAACCTGCTGGTATTAAGTGAAAAATCCAAAGAGGCCAAATACCAGGAGAATAGGCTTATGTTTATTATGCTAATATTTTATCTAGTACTATCTCACATTTTTATGTCATGGGGTGATGAGAATTAAACATTTTCATCTTTGCTGATTGTTGTAGTTTTGTATGGGATTGATAAAAAAGTTTGATATTTAATAGTTCTGAGCCTTTACATTACCTGTAATTTTTAAGCATAATTGTTGTGGTGTATTTAGTATCTGCAGTAAGCCGTGTGCAGCACATGTCTCTGTTTGCTGTTTGACAAATGACAATGTAATCATTTGAGCACATATAATAATATAATACATTTACCCAATAACCCAGAAAGAGGCATATTGCATGCTAACAATTTCATGTATGAGGGGGCCTGCTACGACCTGCAGGATGGCAGATGGCATCAGAAAAAATAAAGTGGAGATAACTTTTTAGATATACACTTTTCAGGCAATGTACCTTGTATAACATATAAATAAAATTGTAATCATGTAACGTATGAATTGAAAGTTAAACACAATGAAAATTGTGGACCAATACTGCAACAAAACTTACTCCATTAAACTGATTTAGTGATCGTCGCAGGTTGCACATGTCGGATGTACTGTTCGCTTGTGTGACTTGCTTCAACAAATCAGATGCTGCCCGCTCTAAGGGTGTGTCTTTAAATTCCGAATGTTTGTGGAATGTCCCCTGCGGTTTGGAATTGTTCACGCCAGCCAGGCGAGGTTATTTCCGCACTTTTTTGGAGTTTTGTGTCTGTGTCTGTTAGTGAGAGTGTGTGTGTCTGTCAAAGAGTGTGTGTCAGTGAGAGTGTGTATGTCTGTTAGTGAATGTGTATGTATGTCAGTGTGTGTATGCGTGTCTGTCACTGAGAGTGTGTATTTGTAAGTCAATGTGTATGTCTGTTAGCGAATGTGTGTGTCTAAAAACTCAGTGTATACGTGTTTGTCAGTGAGTGTGTATGTGTGTTTGTCAGTGTGTGTGTATGTGTATCTATCAGTGAATGCGTGTCTATCAGTTAGTGTGTATGTGTGTCTGTGTCTGTCAGTGAGTGTTCATGTGTATCTGTCAGTGAATGCATGTGTCAGTGTGTCTGTCGGTGGATGTGTGTGTCTGTCAGTGAATATAAGTGTGTGTGTTTGTCAGTGAGTGTGTATGTTTCAGTGAAAGTGTGTGTTGGTTAAACATTGTGTGTGACAATGACTGTGTATTTGTCAGTGAGTGTATGTCAGTGTTTGCATTAGGTAAGGCGTGTGTCTGTCAGGCACAGAGCATGTTGGTTTTTAACAGGAAGTGAAATTTAGAAGGGTGGGGGCGGGAGGTATGAGTTTTATCATGCCTAGGGCAACACAAAACTAGAATACTCCACTGTATTGATTCGCTAGTTTATAGGAATTTTGAGTACCTCTCTTATCCCGTAGGAAAGCATTGAATCAATGAGCTTTTTTTTTTCTGAAAATACGAGATTATAAATCTTGAGCTTGCTGCGCTAATGCAGATGGGAAATTTGAAAAGTTTAAATATTATGTAATAGTTTCTTTACTCGTTTTATGTGGAGCATAACAATAAGAAGGAAAGGTATTGCTATTTGGGTGTTTAATTTTATTGGCTCGTTTATCTAGATTATACAATGTTTTAGTGCCAGTAATTTGTTTACCAAGTTTAGCTGTTAACATGAGGAAGTGCTGTTGCCTTTAGCATTAAAGTTTTTACATGACTTCTATATATTATATGCAGTCTGAACTAAGTGCGATTATTTCAGCTGGTTTTTTTAGTGGATTGTAATTCTTCTAATAGTCTTTGCAGCACAGAAGCTTTTTAGGACTCTCCAGCATCAGCCACCGAACTATATCATTTTCTGATTTTTATCCAGAAATACAAGACAGTTTTTCGAAAGAATCCCAATCCGAAATTCATGGACCATTTTACTGCTGGGAAGGACGCAGAACTCATATAAGCATGATCAACTTTAAACCAGTCTTAATTTATTCCTTTTTCTCTTAAAGGGTACACTATAGTCACCCAGGACCACTTCAGCTCAATGAAGTGGTCTGGGTGGCAGGTCCCTCAGTTTTTAACCCATCAGATGTAAACATAGCAGTTTCAGAGAAACCTCTTCCTGACAGCCGCTAGAGGCGCTTCCCTGACGCTGGATGCAAAATTCGCATCCAGCCTGCAGAACGTCCATAGGAAAGCATTGAGAAATGCTTTACTACGGACTGTTCGAAAGCGCGTGCGGCACTTGCCACGCATGCGCATTCGGCTCCACTCGGTAGCTGATGTCGGTGGGGGAGGAGAGGTTACCACCGCCGAGGGAGCCCGGCGCTAGATTAAAGTAAGTAACTGATGTCAACCCCTTCAGTGCCAAGGGAGGGGGACCCTGAGGGTGGGAGGGTCCTAAGGATGCAATAGTGTCAGGAAAACAAGTTTGTTTTCCTGACACTATTCTGATCCTTTAATGTTGAACTTGATGGACAGGTTGAAAATCACAGATGGCGAATAGTGCATCAATGATGTGATTAGGTGACAGCTGTGTCATTAGCCTATTATGTTCCACAGGGGCGTTGCAGTGTATCTGTGGGTGTGCTTTTAAAGGAACACTGTAGTGTTAGGAATACAAACATGTATTTGTAATGTTATAGAATTTTACTAAAACTTTAGATTATTGTTCCCACAGAATGAATAAAATCAGGGCTGGATTTACATGTCAGGTGCCTATAGCCACAAAATTGAAAGGCGCCTCCTTTTACCCCCTTTCCGCCATCCCCACCAAAAAAGCCCAATAAAGTGAGTTTAATGAATTTGTTAACTGGGGTTGTTCAGTTTTTAAGAGGAGTTATATTTAGGATTATGGTACATATATATTATTTTCAGGTTTAGACTTTGTGTTCTTAAATGTGGGATTAAGGAAAGAGTTTGTTTGTATTTTTTTGGGTGGGAGGGTGTTAAATTTAAGGGTTAAATAAAATTGTATGCTGGGCAGGTGGAGTTTGAAGGGGTTTTTCAAAGTACTCACCACCCTATGTCTTCTGTAGACCAGTCAACCTACTATGATTGATATTAGAGCTGCAGTAACTGTTATACAAAGTGCGTCACTTATGTTGTCCTGTTATATTCCCTCCTCCGTTAGATGCTCACCCAGTCTCCACTCCTTCAAAAAAATCATTAAAAACCCACTTCTTCATAAAAGCGTATCAATTAAACTGTTAATAGCTCCCGACTGATTCCTCTTCTGCAACTGTCACTAGTCTAATACTATCCTTACCTTTTTGTGTCATTTTACCCCACTCCCTCTAGCATGTAAGCTCATTGAGCAGGGCCCTCAACCCATCTGTTCCTGTGTGTCCAACTTGTTTGGTTACAACTACATGTCTGTTCATCCACCCATTGTAAAGCGCTGTGGAATTTGATGGCGCTATATAAATATCATAATCATAATAATAATATGCAGCGTGCATCACTTAATGCTTCCCCTGCTCCTGCTGCAAGGCATTTCCTGTGTGAGAGGCTGTTAGTGGGGAGATAGGAAGTGATCCCTTCAACTTCCTGTCCAGCCACCACACGCATAGACACCGGAGGAGCTGCGACAGCACTGAGTTTTACACCCTTTATAACTGTTCCTACAGCTCTGCTGAAAAGTATAGATCTATAGGTTTGATGTAGTCACCATCACTGGAAGCAGACCGACACTTTACAATGGTTGGTTCCTAAATGGCTCCTATGTCTCAGTCACTGTGTGCCCATTATAGGTGCAGGGTGTTTATAATGTGTGTGTGTATACTGTTAAATGTTTTGCCTGCTCTCCTGTACTGCTGAGGATTGCTACCAACTAGGTGAATTTGGGTATGGAGCCTGTGTAGCGCCCTCTGTTGGTAGCAACAGCAATATGCACTACCTGAATATCAAGGCTGGTTAATTTGCATACTCAAATTTGCGTATTGCAAATTCTGCAGGCAGGAGAGATATTTTGTGCTGGTTATTGTATTCCCTATCCCTTTATAATATGTTATTATGCTATTATAATTTCCTGTATATTTTGTGACATGTTTTGTTATTTGAATTTTATTATGTTTGTCACAGCAATGTATATATAATGATAATATGGGCTAGTCCCAAGTAAAATAAAGTTTTGTATGTTAGTTCATTTTGGAACTTGTTTCCTGTGTGGATTTATAGGGATCCTAGTGATAAAGTCTTTGGACCTGTTTGCTTGTTGCAGGATCCCTCTAGCCCTTGCATTATGCAGGAGAGCTAGGCCAGAGGGCCGTAAGAGTATTTATAAAGATAAGAACTATAACATTGCAGGAGGATGTGGATGCCTGCTTGGAAGAAGGGCTGTAACGTAAATGAGAATATTGTAACGTAAATGACGATATCTGATTGGAAAGGGGAGCTTCAGCCTGGTTGTTTGGAGGAGACCCCAGTCAAGCTTCGGCGACTGGTGCGGAAGCATTCCAATGTCCTGGCAAGGGGCTAGGAAGCTGGTTGGGCAGAGGTACTCGATCAGAGTACAGGAGCTCGGTCACAATAAGGATTCGGAAAACACTGAACATCCTCATGCAAAGTTAAACTTTGTGAAACAGCAGGAAGTGCCACTAGAGCCAGTCTAAACCTTGAAATATGAACATTGCCGTTTCTCTAAAACTGCAATGTTTTACATTACTGGGTTAAGGGAACAGGGACACTGCAGCCAGACCACTTCAATGAGATGAAGTGGTCTGGGTGCCTATTGTGTCCCTTGAACAATTATCCAGAGTGGTGGTGGTGGTTCTATAGAGACATGCTGCTTAAAGTTGTAGGGTATACATACTAGATTTTTTTCCTACGTGAGTTTTGAATTACCTTAGTATTACCATGTTTTTTATTGGTACAAAGTGCACATCTCCATGACGATCTCAATGCGCTTGTAAAATTGATATACAAAATGCATGCAGTGATACAGAATTCAGAGTTTTTAGATCTTGTATATTTAGCACTACAAAGCCTGGAACATCCAGTAAGGATCTGTTGGAAGCTGAGACTACAAATGTTGGTGGCTACATTGCTGATTAACTTTACACCATAACTTGTGGAAGATGGGCAGTGGTCATTTTTTTCTTGCATGTTCTTACTGCTATATATTTTATTGCTAAGACTTTATGATGTCAATTTAATTTACAATTGAGTGTTAGGTGGAGAAAGGTCTTGCAATATTTCTTGATTTTAGTGATCTGTCGATTACACAATTCAGGTGTCTTTAGGCGTTCTGTCCCACTGACCCAGTTTTTAGTAAACGCAGTAAAATGATAAAGAGTATCCATTTACAAAACTGCTCTCAACAAAAGGAGAGAGGAGGAGTGTGCTAGGGTATCGAGGGAAAAAGATTGTGAAACTGGGTAAAACAGAGTGAAAGAAGAACCATTAAAAGATAATTTCAATAAAAAGCAGACACCTGTCTTTGAGGCAGTCAGGGTTCCAACAATATAGAAACCACAGAATTGTATATCTAGAACACCCAATAAATAGCTTATAAACTCATTAAATGTGTTCAATGTTGTGTGCAAATTTCATACTGTTATAGTATGTATCAGCCGATTGCTCAATGCATTTATACACTCACAAACATGTGAATATTGAATTGCCACTTGCACACATTTGCATAATAGCAGATAATATTTGTCATGCTTTTTTGAATTAGGAGTAGATTTTATTTCAACAGCTACGCTATGAGGACATTATATTGATCAGCCACAACATTAAAACCACCTGCCTCATATTGTGTAGGTTTCCCTCTTGCTGCCGAAACAGCTCTTATACCTCAAGGCATGAACTCCACAAGACCTCTGAATGTGTCCTGTGGTATCTGGCACCAAGACATTAGCAGCAGATCATTTAAGTCCTGCAAGTTTCGAGGTGTAGCCTTCATTGATTGGGTATGTTGTTCCAGCACATCCCACAGGTCAGATCTGGGAAACTTGGAGGCCAAGGCAAAACCTTGAACTCTTTGGCATGTTCCATAAACCATTTCTGAACACGTTTTGCAGTGTGGCATGGTGCATTATCCTGCTGAAAGAGGCAACTGCCACCATGGTGTACTTGGTATGTAGTTTGCAACAATCTCTAGGTAGGCAGTACGTGTCAAAGTAACATCCATATGAATGCCAGGATCCAAGGTCTCCCAGCAGAACATTTCCCAGAGCATACCATATGCCAGCCTGCCTTCTTTCCAAATTGCACTCTGCTGCCATCTCTTCCCCAGGTAAGTAACACACACGCACCTGGCCATTCACCTGATCTAAGAGAAAATGTGATTCATCTGAACAGACATCATTCTTGGCCCAATTCTGACGCTCATGTAACTATTGGAGGTGCTTGAACAGTTGTCATTGTGGGCACATTGACTGGCGTGCAGCTAGGCAGCCCTGTATACAGCAAATTGTGTGTTCTGACACCTTTTTATCATGGTCAGCATTACGTTTTTTAGCAATTTGAGCTACAGTAGTTATTTTGTATGCTTGGAGCAGATGGCTAGCCTTTACTCCCGACATGCATCAATGAGCCTTGGGCACCCATAACCCTTACGCCAGTTCACCGGTTGTCCTTGCATACCGGGAACACCCCACAAGACTTGCTGTTCACCTGTCTGTGATTTTAATGTTGTAGCTGATCACTATATTTCACATACTACTCAACGACGAGCCAGTTTTATTCACGTTTCTGTACTTTAAGGATATGAATGCCTTTGTAGCTGTGCTTCAAGCACCCCACCGAGGATTAAAGTTGATGTAGCTCCTTGTTTGAGATAGTCTGCCAATCATTTGTGTCCTGAAAAGTAACCAAGAAGATCAAACTTAAAAAAGGGGGAATAGGAATGATGCATGAATCTCTAGATAACTCTTGGATGTACCCTCTAATTCCTTTTATTCTAAATACACTTAGAGTCCTGGTTTTGTGCATATATATGTGCTGTTCCTTTAACGTTTATACACTCTACTCACAAGACGCTCTATCCGTCTGAAATGGTTGATGATGATGTGATTTTTAAGGCATTTAAATGAAAGAAGGTAACGAGCGCGTTGAGTTATATAAGCTAGTAAATTATTGGGGACACAATAGCACAACAGGCTTAAGAAAAACTCTCATGAAATATTGCTTATTGTGCCCACAATAAAGCTTTAGTTGGCATATTATGGTTCGTCTGTTTCTTACTTTCGTTCATGTTTTGCTGGGAGTGTGACCGCTCCAGGCCAAGTAGCACTGGCGTTTTTTTCCAATGTTTGGTGAATTTGGCATTCATATGGTTCATCAAGGTTTCTGTCAGCTTGCTGAATGGTGGAATACAAAGATGAACACACAAAAAATAAACAAAAGTAACAGCAGTTGCTGATGTTTTTTTGGGAATTGTCAGTCAAAGAACAAAGTTGAGAGAGTGGACAAGAAAGACTGACAATGGACAAGTTGAAATCGACAAACTCTTTAAAGGGAAACTATAGTGCAAGAAAACAAATTTGTGCCTCAGTTCATCGTCCGTGGTGCAGAAGGGGTAACAGACTTCTTCTGTCACTTACCTGATTCCAGTACTGATGTCCCTCTGCTCTGGTTTAGGCTCCGCCTCTGCTCCTCCCTGCAGACATCATTACTTCCCCCACGACACTCGCATTAGTACTTCCCCCCCATAGGAAAGCATGTGCAATGCTTTCCTATAGGGCAGTGATTCCCAACCTTTTTTCACTTGAGTACCCCTTGGCAGCCTATTTCCATAAATTGTACCCCTCACATTATCAAAATGCTGTAATTAACATAGATGCATTTATTTCAAATGTATACATTTTTCTCTGTTCAATCTCCCCTTTTTCTCTGCCCTTAGCTCCCCCTGCTTCTCCTCTACCCCATGCTCTCCATGCTTCTCCTTCGCCCCATGCTCTCTTTGCTTTTCCTCTGCCCCATGCTCTCCATGCTTCTCTTTCGCCCCATGCTCTCCCTGCTTCTTCTCCACCCCAGACCCTCCGTACCTCTTCTCTGCCCCAGACTCTCCCTGCTTCTTCTCTGCCCCAGACTTTCCCTGCTTCTTCTCCACCTTTCTTGGACGGCTTCTTTTCCTCTTTCTTTGGGTGTTCCACCTGAGAGCTGCCTGGTGATGTTGGTTGGCAGTTTGCGTAGGGTATGCCCTATCCAGCCCCATCTTGTCTTCCAGATTTCTGCCTCTGCTGAAAGTTGGCAGGTCCTTTCCCATAGGTTGGTGTTACTGATGGTGTCTGTCCAGCAAATGTGGAGAATACTTCTGAGACAGCTGTTAATGAATGTCTGGATTCTTCTGTTGGTGGTTTTGGTTTTCCTCCAGGTTTCAGCCGCGTACAGCAGTACTGACTTCACATTGGAGTTGAACAGTCGGAACTTGGTGGTCAATGTTAGCTCTCTGGAAGCCCAGATGTTCTAGAGCTGGATGAAGGGGACTCTTGCTTTGCCGATCCTTGCCTTGACATCTGCATCTGTTCCACCTTGTTGGTCGATGATGCTGCCCAGGTAGTTGAAGAACTGTACTTTAACTTTTAAAAATATATATTTTTTAAATATCTAAATATATATCACATATAAAAATATATCAAAGAATAGTAAACTATTTTTCAAACTATTATTATAATTTTAACTGTTTATCCAAAAATTCATTTCAAAAGCTTATCCGAAAATAGTAAATCGCGGCCTAGGATGGAAAATAATGATATAGAAAAATAAGTATGAATGCCATGGTCATATACAAGAATATTAATATAATATATACAATTTTGCACATATACAAGAATATTAACTAAATGGAGAATTGTTGGGAATGCAAAGTGAATTTCAAATTTAAGGCCAAAAAAGCAGAACTGGAAAAATTGCTGACGTCAGCTATGCTTACACTATATATATATTTTGGCCTTAAATAAAAAATTCATTTTTATTCCTGACAATATGAATAACCTGTAAAATTAAATTTTTACAGTCAATCAATTCTGCATAGTCCACAACATTCAAATAAGATGCATATTTACAACTGTAGGCTATCAATAATTATCAAAGTAAATACCAAATGATTGAAGAATTAGCACTAGGTTTGATATCCAATGCTAAATGCAATACACAATAGAAATCACTAGACAAAACATTTATTAAAGTGATGCTGTAAAACAGGGGTCCTCAAACTCCGGCCCCCCAGATGTTGCTGAACTACAACTCCCATGATTCTTTGAATTACATAGCTAGCCAGAGAATCATGGGAGTTGTAGTTCAGCAACATCTGGGGGGCCGGAGTTTGAGGACCCCTGCTTTAAAGGGACAAAGTAAGCACTAAACCACTTTATCTGAATGGAGTGGTTTTGATGCACAGATCATGACCCTGTAGTTTAACAGCTAAATTCTCTGTCATTTAAGAGTTAAATCACCTTGTTTATGCAGTCCTAGTCACACAACCCTTACATACTTCCTGTAAAGAGAAATCTAATGTTTAAACCTCCCTTATTGCACAGTCTGTTTTAATATAGAATTTCGGATCTTTATTTATAGCTGCCTAGATCCTGCAGGAGCTCCCAGTGTGTGACTAAAGCTCAATTAATAGAGCAGGAGATATAAACTTCTAAATCCACAGGGACATGATCTATACATCAAAACAGCTTCATTAAAATAAAGTTGTTGTTGTGCCTAGAGTATCGCTTTAAAATCTGGTAGAAGAATAAAAAGATATGAAACACCCATACTGCCCTTAGCATATCTAAAGTCACACTTTACATCTCCTACATATTTTCAAGGCCTCAACCATTAATAATTATGTGAACCCTCTCAAGCCCTGGCTATAGTAACCTTTTTAGTGCTCTAATGGACATTGTGTTTTCACTCCTTGCCTGTACATTGGAGATAGAATAAATAGCGTATCCTTGAATCCCCTTTAATAGTGTAATTATTTATATTCTATAGGGGAAAGGGAAGGACATAATTGACCTTTTTCATGACCAGTAGAGTGAAACAGCAATAACTTACTTTGGCTTTTATAGTCCAAGGTATTAAGGGACGGCCCCTGGCAAGATAGTCCTAGTTAAAAGTGAGTCCGGGGAAAGTCATTTTGATTATGTTCCCTCTTTTACACACAGTTCTACTTGGTTACTGTAAATGGACCTGGTTACAATATTTATTATTCAATTTAAAAAGCATGACTTATCCTTTCATGTAGTACTTTGCCCATGACTGCGACCGTGGCATTTTCCAGTAGCTTTTCAATTCCTGCAATTCCTGGTTTTGTTCATTAACCCCTTGGTTTTGTGTCTAAGGAGTGCGTTTAAACCAATAAAGTTTGTGTTCCATAAATATCCAATAAATTAATCTAACTATGATTTTGAACACACTAGTAATTGCTTCTGCTTGGCAGAAACGAGGTCGAATAGCCCTATTTCCCACAAATATTTTTATTTTAATAGAATATTCAGTGTCAGAACCATGGACAGGGGAAATACTGCAGGATGTATTTGGGGCCAAAAATATAAAAATGAATGGGTATTTTTTTTATTTAAAGGAATACACCATGCACCATAACAACTACAATGCCCTGTCGCTCCAGTGTAAGTAGTCAACCTGTTTGACTTTTTACCTGGGGTCTACTGAGCACTGATCACTTCCTTTTTAGAGGGCCTGTAGCTAAACTATGCCATGCAGGACCATTTATTGAGAGTGTCAGCCGATTGCTCTCAGCCAATGAGCTAAGCCATGCACCACCGGGTTTAGGTCCAAGTTTCCACCTCTCATAGAGGAGGTGATAGGCACCCACAGACCTGAGGTATGATGTGAAACCTTAGGGACTATGGTGTTTAGAGTATTCATTTAATCATTAGTGAAAAATTAATTTCTGCTGATGAGCCATTAGCAATGTCAGAGGAATCACAATCCCACCGTTCTGATATTCTAACCAGTTAACCAGTGATCCTTAAGGAATCCCAATTGTTTTGGAGAAGAGATATCAATACACTAACAGAACCATTGGACATCTAGTAAATTTAACATAAGAAAGCCTGTTAAATCACAGATAACACTTTTCTATTAATTAATTGATTCCCCAAAAGTTGTTTTTTTGTGTGATCAGAGTATACACCACAAAAAACCACCCCTGATGTGAATACATTTGAAGCTACTTCACCAAACATATAACAATATTTCCTCGTTAATCAATAACATGTAATATGGACACTCCATAGCAGAGTCCTGTATCAATCTGTTATATTTAGTGATTTTGGATCCTGTTAGACCATCTACAGCGATCAAACGTAGGGACCAGCATGTCCCATTATGTTTAATATTGAAAGTGTCTTGAAAATGAACAATAAAATTTATATTTACAAAACAAAAAAACAACAAAAAAATATATATATATAGCATACTAATAAGTACTAAAACAACAGAAAAATACATAATTGATAACACAACAACAAATACACATGTATACATTTTTTTTTTCAATTTGAGCATGCTTAACATCAGGCATATCAATGTTTTTTAGTACCGAATCGATCATTGATAAATATGTCACTCATTATCATCACCATGACACTATGAAAGGGGTTGAACATGCAGGTCACAATATTCAAAAATGGATCCATTCATCTTTAACCTCACATTGTTCTTGAGTTCTCGTGGTTAGCAATGATCACTGTTAAACCTAGTTTTAAGTCAATAATAATTACTAACTTTGTCAGTGTTACCGAAAGAAAAAGGTTGTAATGTTCCTGGACTGTGAACCTATACCAGGTAAAATTCAGAAATTGTTATTGATCGGATATGGACGTTGTATTGTAATTTACCTCAATGATAGAAATAATCTCCAACACAAGTATAGTCCCTCCCTTACTATTTTGCTTAACCACTGGACAATCTGTTTTCAATTCCCGACCCTTCACTATATAGTAAAAAAAAACTCCTGGTGAGTTACATTTCTCTAATTCTAGAATTGTTTTGTCCTGATACTAACATACAATATCTTCCTGATTTATGTAATATTCCCACTGTAAGGGACACTACATAACATGTATATCCTAAATGGTTATCTGATGAAATTTACCCTACACACTAATATTGATATAAACAGACCAAATCCAGACCTTCTAACAATCTACCACATTGATGTTCTATTACCAAATAAAATGACGATACCAACGTCAGTTTGACTTTTGTAAATTCAGGTCAGATTAATTGATCCTAACATTTTCAGTCTTAAATAATAGTACAATACATGTTTTTCCTATAAGGATACACTGATGTTTGTTTTCTAGATTGTAAAACATGACATCCAAAGCAGCATTGCTTATTGTCCGTTGTTCTCCAACGTGGTCTACAGAACGAAGTCTTAGATGACATAAGCCATTTATTTCGCACAGTGTGTTCCCATGTGCTTTATACTCCGGATAAAAACAAACATTCACTACTTGTCAGGTTAGTACACACACATTAAGAAATAACCATTTTGCCAGGTTAGTGTACAGTGCAATTACCAGGTTAGTGGGTCAGTATCTCTGTTTATCTCTTTCTCTGTACAGAACTAGGATGACAAAGAGATGGTATTGACGTCACCTGTTATGTGGTGAGCGGGGGTACACAGCAGGAGGGGACAGGATTTTCTATCCATGGTTTGCAGACGGAGCAAACTTTCTTTTAACTGCTTAGCTACCAGGATAGACCGAAAAGTTTAGTTTGTGGTTGTGCAATTCACAATCTAACACACCTTTAGCATAGATCAATGCAAATGTTTTATTCAAAATTCTGGGGAAATTAGGAAACCTATGCCAGTGTTATGTAGAGCTGTGAAGCTTGGATTAAGTCGTTAAAATAGTTTAGTCTTCACGATTCTTTTGTGTAACGTCTTTTTATTAAAGAGATATAATGTAACGATATCGTCAAACAGAAATAGCCTTCATTTAAAGAAAACATATAGAAAAAACAAGACACGCGGAAGCTCACCATTGCTTAAAGACAAGTCTTGGTCAATACAAATTAAAATGCTGGCTGAGTATATAATGCACATGAAGCTCCAGATATAGATCTAAGAGATTCAAAAGGGAATTATTTGTGAATTACTTATGTGCCAACTGTGAATAATAGTTGTCTGTGATTTAATTCCCTTTCTATTTTATGTTTATATTGTAAAGCACCATCCTTATCTTCTGCCATTAGTATTTTTATTTCTTATTTTTTTGCGCTCCAATTTTTCTTTCTTATTTATTTCTGTAAATAGAATTGTATATTTTTCCACAGCCAGTGCAGTTTTTTTTAGGTTGTAGTGGAAGATGTTTGGGATTTGTAATTAATTATTCCTGATTCTCTTCATCTTTTTCCGACTCGTTCATTTTGCATGTTTCATCATTTATTTTCCACTCCCATAAACGTCAAACTTCCTTTCGCCTTTATTTTGCCTTTCCTATAATCCTGACTCTTTTCGTAACTTTTTCTCTCACTTTTCTCTACTTACTCTTATTACATGATAGTGCTAATTCTTCAATCACGCTCGTCATGCACTGTATTTTTACATATTCACTCTCTACTAGACTTGTGCAAAAAAATATGTTTGGGCAATGCATCGATCGTCAGTTATTTACCTATTCATTTAACAAGACTCTACAGGTAAACACTGGACAATTAATTATTCATTGTGCGGATTAAAAGGCATTTAATTTTTTTAATATTTTTTTTTTTCATTATATTTGGGCTTTTAGTGGGGGCCCCCTATCAATTTCAATAGAGTGTTGTCTGATTATTCCATTTAGTTTTGTGTATATTTGAGGACATTTTAACAGTTTCTATTATATATTCCATCCTTTTTTTGCATTTAATTTTTAGTCTCTAATGACCCTTTATTTAAAATTTAAAATTTCTTCCAGCCTTTTTTTAAATCTTTTTTCATCGTTCATTCTCTCTTAACCTTTTGTTTGTCTTTTCCACACAGGATCAGAATGTTTTACTGTCTATTGTTTCTCTCTCCAGACTTTTCCTCAATTCTTCTTTAACTTCTCTAACTGAACTTCAGTTCTTCTTTGTTGGTACTCGACTTCTATTACCCTCAAACCTTTTTTTCATGTCTCTCTTATATTAGTTTCGCCTGAGCTATCCTTTCTCCTATTTTACCGTCTATTCTATGATTCTATACCTCCTCATATTGTCTCCTTTCATATTTATTTATGACCTTATCTATATATTCTTCAGTCTAATTCTCATCTCATTATATTTCCATCACACACTTTTTCTTCTTTTTTTTTTTCAACCAATCTTTCTTTTTCCTTCGATCTCCTTATCTTCTCACTCTGTCTATTTTTTGTTTACATTGAAATGTTTCCTTGATAAAGGTTTTTTTTCGGCCGAATCATTCGGGGCATTTTCTTGGATATTCCCCTCTTCTCACGATACTTTTGTGTTTCTGTTTATTTGTGCTTTGTTTTTTGGAATTATATTGGTAGTTCATGTTTTATTGTATTTGGAAAGATAATATCTAATGCACCAGCTCATCTTATTTACTTAATTATTTTGTATATTTTTCTCTCTTTTTCTTGTACTGATATATATATATATATTATCCATGCACATGGTTTTTTTTTCTGTGATGTACAGTTTATTAGCATTATATTGTTATTAGTGCCTTTGATGCTTCCCAAAACTTATTTTGGTTTATTCAAAAAAAGCTGATTCTATATTCATTCCTCATTCTATATAGTATGTATTTTTTGTTTACTCCCATGTTCATTTTCTTTGTATACTTTTATTTTCATCTGTTCTTACTTTCTTTGTTGTCACCTATCTTTTTCACTCTTTGACCTCTCTTCGTCCTTATTTTGTTCTCATTCCCTTTCGTGTTCTCGCTGTTCTTCTTAAATCTATAGTCCCTACGCTCTTCCTTTTCATCTCTCTTGATAATCTAAAAAGATTTCCTCGGTACTGGGCTGGTATTAAGTGAATATGAGGAACAAAATTCCCTCATAATCCGATTGTCTGTTAGGGTAGCCAAAGAGAACAAAGACAAGAGTATTGGCTTACATGTCAGTGTATAGATATATAAAGGTCCATCCATCCATCGATGGTGGGGATGGTCCTCTTCTATCAAAACACGTAGACGAGATCCTGTTTGTTTAAATTGAAAGTAGGTTATCACTATCATAACATGTAATATATACAGAGCGTGTCATTAATGCCATGGCTGATGTAACAAGCTTGTGGTTTCTGATATCAGCTAACCTGAAGATAGGGTTACATGAGATGTTTTTTTTTTATATAATACTCTATGAAAGCACTCTAAATGAGTAATGGAAGAACTGACAAATAAAATCAAAGCTAGCATGTGCACTATTAAATCTCTATTATGGATAAATACCAGAGGTTATCATTAAACAGAAATAATTTTACTCATATATTAGATACAACGGAACACGGCACTAAACGAAACACCTGCCTTGCTCCCACTGACCTAGTGAGCTCTGCTATTTTCACTGGTGGGATTAGTGATTGCACTAATCCTGATTAGATCAGGCATGTAAGAGTGTTACTTGTTTGCGGATACTCAGGGTGGGGGTGGGGGACTTTGGAGCTCTAAGACATCGGAATACTTAAAAAAAAAAATTTTTTTTTTAAATGCCCTGATCTGTATGGTGATAAAAATTATGAAAACAACAATATGTTTGAGAATTAAATGTGACGACCCAAACTCCATTAAATGTAGAGGCGCGGAAGGTTCTCCGTCAGAGTTCCTTAAGGACCACTTTGACTGATTTTAACACAATAACCCTCAAGCTGGTTTCAAGGAAAACCTACCATGTCAAGACTTAAAGACATGACTGATGAGATTACGCGTGTTCAAGCAGGGATTTCCTTTATGATTTACCAGTTGAAAAAAAATAAAACACCATCTGGAAGGCTGCATGTAGCTCCATCAAATCAGTTTAGAACACAAAGACATCCTTTGACTGTGTGATGCCTAAAACTAAACACCAGATTTTCATTCAGTGAAAAATAGCTGAATTCTGACCGCAAAGACAGTATTCATATTTACTAACGCCTTATAAAGTCTGAATTCGGTCAGCCTGCGCAAATCTGAAGCATTCACCCAGATGCACCCAGAATCCGGAATAAATTGGGTGAGTCCGCATCTCAATCCTATACAAAAACTGGAAGCAAATGCATTCAGCAGGATGCACATTCGCAAACTGTCCTTTACTTGCTTTCATGCAATTGAACGATAATTTTAAGTACTATTTGCTCTCTGGCAAGGTGAGCAGTCAATGGGCAAATAGTTAAACAAGCCATGGCGCTACAAGGGTTAACCAGGTTGTGGATGTCCAGCGCTAGCAAGCCAGCCGCCACTTTAGAAAAGTATACAATAAATAAAGAGCCTATGGTAGTCATTAAGACTCCATATTACTATGACTTGGCATTGGGTGGAGGACTTTAAAATAAGTAATGTGGAGTGGACAGATCACTGTCCGCCTCCTTACCTCCACCCATGGCAGCGGGTGAGGGCTATTTAATAAAATAAAAAGGAGGAAATCCTTATTTCGTCCTGCCACCAAACGTGGTCATTGAGTGGGGGCTATTATAATAAAAGGGGGAAAACCTAGTGTTTCATCCTGATCCCAACCTGTTTGTATGGAGTGGAAGCCCTAGTATTAATATTCAGGGAGGAGGATCTAGTGTCCCCCCCACCAGTGCCCACCCAAGGATGGCGGGAGGGGGCTCTAACTAAGCAATGGGGTGGTGGACATGCTTTTGTCCATGCTCTGGGTGGCTAGGCATCCCCAATCCCTAGCCACACAAATAAATGTCCCTACCTTCACTGTAATTATAGTGAAGGGGACAATAAAACTAATGCCTATTAAAAAAAAATATACTTAGTATCTGAAGTCTTCTTTCTTCTAGTTCTTCTGTTTGTCAGGGCCCAAAAAACACCAAATTAAAATCTATAATAACTGACACAACCAATAAAAAAAACTGATTCGCAAAAATTCCCACATTTATAGGAGATGTGTGTGCTTATGACGATGTACATTACCCCTCCGAGCCGGAACCAGCGAGGGAGTTACAAAAGCAGACGATAGGATATTGTTCTCCTGATAAGCACACACATCTAATATAAGTTGTGAGTGTTTTTAATCTTTTATGGGTTTTTTTTGCACTAAGGATTCAACAGAGAGCACTGTGGCTCTGTCCCTTTTTCTTTTGTAGATAGACAGTCTACTTGAAGAGTGGGGGACCTTTCCTAGTGGTCTTAGTATGCATTAATGTTTTTTCCCCCCTAAACACCAAACTCCCGATGTTGTGCAGAAGGTTTTTTTTCTCTTTGCCTAACATTGTGTTAAAACTGTTTTGGCTTTTTCTAGCCTAAAATTTGCCATTTCCCGTTCACTTCGTGGCACTTTGTTGCATGGTACAATTGAGGTACTCAAATCCTAAAATGTAAGAGCTGATCATGGATGCTTACAGAACAATTTATATGTGATTTGTGAAGTGCTTGCACCAATCCACAAATTACCATGGACCATTATTAAAAGTAGACCTGGGGGGCGGGGCCTGACTGCAGACGGGAGCAACCGCAAGTTGCTGCAGCTCCCTCATCTTTACGCTAATTTTCCCAAAATCTCATGGAGCCTGCAAACCGGCACAATCTGACCTACTCATGAACGGGGACTTTCTGCCCTATAAGCTGATACCACACTTAGGGACTTCCATGCCGGACTCGAGCAGTCGACTCTTGCGGCCTAGCAGTGTGGTCAGCCTGGGGGAGATGGCCGCTCTCCCGCCACCACAACTTGCAGTAGATCCAGGATTGGGCTCCTGTTCCCCCCATTGGTCCAACGGGGGTTATCCCGGTCCCTATTGACTTGGCGCACTCACCGCCACTGGCGCATACTACTCACTAAGGCGCGGGCTCCGACTACTCTTGGCCCCTGCAAAATGGTGGCTGCAAATCGCAGCCTGCACCCATGCAGTCTCAGGGCCTTTCATGGTGCCCATACTGGGAGAGAGCCGGTCCCGCAGAGCTCCCGGGTCTACGGGACACAAATGCCGACCTCACGTCAGGTCTGGGGCTGGGGAGAGGCCTCTATCTGCTATACACAAAAAAAGGTGAAGCTGTTTGTTTATAGCATTATATGTACGTGTGAAGGTGAAGGGGATACCTCACTAGGTGTTTGAGCTGTTTACACCACTTTGGGATATACTTTTCCTTATTGTTTGTTAATAGAGGCCTCTATCTGCCCACAGCTTGCCATCACCCTCTGACTTCTACAAACATCCGCTTCCAGCCTACCAAGCACGGGGATTGGCTGACAGCATGATCGGAAGACAGGGTCCAATATGCAACCCAAGGAGAACCTTACCTCAGTTCAACAATGCAACGTACTCCACTTGTGTTGAATCTGACTTTTCATTACTCTAGCATGTCTATATCATAACCGTAAAACGCACACAGATTAGCATCCCATCCCCACTACACCAATATAGTCACACTCAGTCTGCATGTAGGTGGCTATTTTCCCATGTCGGGGATGTTAACATACACAGCCCATGCTTGATTCACTGGGTTCCGGGCTCAGTGTGCATGCTACATGAATGACTCAATAATCACCCTACTGATAGCACAGACTGCCAGGAACCAGAATATGTATAACGTGAGCCATACCCCAAATTGCCGTGTTTTCATTGTTGATGTTACTATGTATGTTTTGCAGCCTTGGTTAAGAGCCACCATACACCACGCTGTGTACGTACCGATCCGGTGGTTCTAACCATCATTGTGCGGGTCTATGCCCCCTTACCCTAGCTTAACTACTGAACCTTCGCATTAGACTAACTAAGCTTGTTTCTCTTTAACAATAAGTGCTTGTTGACTGCTCATGCACATAGCCTGATTATTTAACTTTTCCGAGAAAACTGAGCAATGTACTCCTACTAATATTATCACTATGCATGCCATTCTGATAACTCTTACTTTGTAACACTTTTGGGCCTGGACAGCTATCCCTATGATGATTCTAGATATATTCCTGTTATTAAGCTTGGCACGAATACCCAGCATGTTTATACCCGTGTTTTACTTTAACAAAAAATGAGACTGTTACTACTAAGAGTCTGCTCTATTAAGCTGTGTATATCATACGTAATGTCAACCCCCTTGACTTCTTTTCTTTATTCTGTACCCTCTAAACCTAAAGTCTTAATAAAAGAAAGATTGACAACAAAAAAAAAGTAGACCTGATCATAGTCCATAAACGCCTGCTTAGCTACAACAAAAATGCTGGTAACATTTTGGCTCATTTTCATTAAAAAAAATGTGTTGATCTTTATATTTTATGAACAATAAACACTTTTAAAAACATTTTTGCAAAAAGTCTCAACCCTTTTTTATAAGACGCCGTATACTTACTTTCAGAAAACACACATATACATTCTGTACACCATAGGGAAATCATAGAGTCCAGTATAAATGTTCCACCACCTTCAAACATGGGGGCTTTCCCCAGAATGCCAGAACAGTTAGCAGGTGTAAAAAAAAAAACCACTTGCTGACATTAAAGAAAATGAAAAAATAAAATCATTGCTCTGGGGGTACTCTGCGGGGTAGTAAGGAGTGTCTATGTCTACGTGACAAATGAAGCACACATAAGAGGAAACGCAGGAAATATATTCAATCCTCCCCCCGCCCCCCCCCATACATTAAAAACTCAAAATGCTACATAAAGAAAATCGTATAGCACATACAATTAAAGATGTACCCTGTGTATATAATGTTTGGTCTGACACCTCCAGCTACATCTCCTACGATAAAGGCATCTCTTTTTAACCTCATTGAATTTGAGGGGTATACTTGGATATGCAATGCATTCCTTCTAATTATTTTAGTGCTTGGAGGGCGCTGTTTAAATTTGGCAGTCTCTCCTTTAAAAAAAAAAAAAAATAGAGAAAAGAAAAAAACAAACAAACAAAAAAATCCCTGAAGCAACATAGCACTCTATTCAATATTACATGAAAAGAAAAAAATTTGAAATATGCTTTGAAGCTGGTGACATCTATTTTTTTAACATTAATGTTACATAACTTCTAGAAGTACCGAAAAAATGGGCCAACAGCTAAAATATTAGAAAAGTTTAGATAAATTATAGGTTACATTTCTTTAGGCTTTGTACTCTTTCTACAGTGGTATTTACCCCCATAGTCTTGGGTTCAATGCTAGTTCAATGTTTCTTTTTTGACAGGGACATAATTTGCATGCATGGCCCTTTTGAATTTTAAAATAACCTCTGTGACACACACTTTAACTGTATTTTTTTTTTTTATAGAAAGAATATGTGAGGTTAGTGTCCCACCTAAAAAAAAAAGGGGGGGGGGGACCCCACACCACTAGAATTACCCCCAGAGTAATATATCATCACAAGGTTATGAACTTTATTAGAAACCAATGCACAAACACAATAACAAGTATACACACAAATAATTGTAAGTGCAGCCCACAGTGGAAGGATAAAAAAAAAAAAAAAATTCAAATGTGTAGTACACCTTTAAAAATGAGGAGGAACGAACATGCGAGGATTCCTATACATATATACACTATACCAAGTTAAACTTGTGTTATAAACAGAACCTCTCACATTTAGTTGGCTATTTAAACCTAGGGTATGGCCAACAATTATAAGATAGAGGTCTCTATTTTAGATATGCGACCCTATCAGTGTAAGGGGAAAATATACCCTATCCAATAGAAGAGTTGAAAATGGCATAAAGCCAGAGTAATTATCCAATTGTAACTAAGTAGCAGAGAAATTTCCAGAGGTAATACTCAGGGGCTGATTGTATCAATCTCGTTAAGGTATACACTGTAGCAAACAATTGTTCCATCCAACTAGACAGTGTCTATTTATTTGCCCTGTATACCACCTCCTTTTAAGAAGTAGCACTTCAGTGGGAAGGTTGAAACAATACCGTAAAATTTTGTATTTGGGCAGTGGAGTGTCCATTTAACTTTCAACTTGTTTCCATTCTACGTGCTAAATGTTACTGGCTGCCATTATCTCACCAAATTTAAAACATGCCTCTGCTTGATGTTAAGAGAAAAAAAAGCCAACTTAATAAGTGGAGACTCTCCCCAAATCCTGTAGAAAAAAAATCATTCATTTTACATTCAATCAAGCACCGAAGTCCATCTATTTTTTTTTTTTTTAAATGAGTTCTTTATTTATAGAATTTCAATTGTTACAGAAATTAGAAAACTGTTTAGGGTAACATAAAGAGAAACAAGGAAATTACACACATAGTCTATCGTAGTGAGCGAGGTCATGGCCAGTTCTCTGGTTGGACAACAAGTGTGCGTGATAGTACAAGGTCACATACGTCTTACGAATCCCACATGTGGGGTGGTTGTTGGGTCCATTAGCCAAGGCTCCTTCAGTGGGCGAAATGCCTGACCTTGGCCATCGACCAACTGTTCTGTGTTTATTAGGACCTTGGTAGTCGGTAACTTACGTGTAAGTCGGTGTTGTGAGGGTGTTGTCCCCCTGCAATTGCGGGGTGGAGGTGTCAGGATTACAAATGATCCAACACGCAGTAGTAGTATCACACTAGGAATAAGGGTAACATCTAACCGGACCTTGGAATGGCCAGACTTAACTTACCAGAGAATAGTCGAAATACTAGCTGAGGTCAGGAACACAGAACGAAACACAGTTGCAAGGAATAGCCAATAGTCAGGGAAACCAGAATTCAGGGAAGTCAGAACAAAGCCAATGTCAATAACCAAAGAAACACGATCAGGAACACACTCTCGGATAACCAGCAAAGGGAAACCACGACAGGGCAATGATTAGAAGAAATTAGTAAGTTTAAATATTCCTCTCGTGAATCCGATTGGCCTTATCCAGCCTTCGACCCCAAAATGTGCGTGTGCGTCCTCTGCGTGTCGTCATCCGCACGTCAAGGCGATACCATTGTGAGCAGAGGTGGGGCTACATAACAGTGTGGATCCGCAGCGGCCGGCGTCCACTGGCATGTCGCAAAAGCCCGGACTTATGACATCGGACCACTGAGCAGCACTTCTCCTATTCCTGGGAAGGTGATTATTGTAGCGCATAGCATATGGAGAGGATGTAAACCTGATAGGAGGGCTCAGTGGTGTAGTAGTATACATAGGCAATTTATTTGCATGCTAGACAAAAACACAAATACAAAACATTAATAGTAGGAAAAGTACAAAGGAAAGAGACATTGAAGTCACAGAAATAAGACATATGCACATATGTTAATTTTAACAATCTTCTGACCTGGTTTTGCATGTGTATACAAAAGGCTCAGGGGAGAGAACATGAAAGAGAGCAAGTGATACCAGCGAATCATGCCAACATGGTTAACACATAGGCACAATATTGCTAGAGAAATGGTGCATTTACATACCTTCAATAAAGAAGAGGTCTGAAGGATACCAGCCAATCAGCGTACAGCTCCAGCGATTATATAGAATGTTAAGGCACTCCCTAGAACCTAGAGTTAAATGCTTGCCTCTAAACATTCCCCTGTCTCTGATAGCTTCCAGACCACAAAGGCCTAATTTATGGCATTCACAAGCTCACTTTCGCAAGAATTTTAGTATATTGTAATATATGTAGACACTCAGTACATCTGCCTTCAATGCCTCAAGTCAGGAGAGATGTTAATGGGTTTCAATGCTCTGGGGGAATTTCAAATTGGTTTGGCACCAGTAACTTACCACACATTCTCCTTCAGCCACCAAGGAATAGAGAGCAAAAGTACAAGGAAGAGGATCTTTTAGATCCTTCAATTTTTAAAGGACTTAAAGTTTGGTGTCATCATGCATATCATGATAACACCAAATGTTACTAATCGTTCTCAATAGATTGGAGGATCACTGTGATTGCCACACACGCACAGTACATCTGCAATTTTTGATTTGGATAGAGGTCATCATTGACGATGATCTCACAGCAAGCAGATTGAGCTTCAAGAAATGAGACTGTCTCAGCACTGGATTGGAGGTAAGTTTAATTGAATTTATTGAGCTATTTTAACAAATGGGGGGCAATAATCTAAAGCTACAAAGTAACACTTCAGACCTTAAAATTCACATTTATTTTTAAAGTTCGAGTGTTCCATTAAGGAATTAGTGGCCTGTTGCTGTCATCACAATATGGCCCAGGAACATGGCCCATTGCAGGATACTGAGGTACCACTCTGAGCCCAAGAAAAGTAAGAGGAAAGTGATAAAGTTAGGCAGCAGCCATACAATGTGCAACAAGATCCTCATAGCCTCGGAGCTTAGAAAGGAAAAGAGTAGTATCTGATGTCTTCAGTGGTAATTAATTATCTTCATTTATATTACCAGCATAAAGACATATGTGTGTTTATCTTAATATCGTGACTTTTTCACAGAAAAATCCAAATGTAATAAAGAAAATTATATGAAGGCTACCACCTGTACGCTGATGACACCCAGTTATATCTCTCCTCCCCGGACCTCTCCCCTGCCGTCCTGCAACGTGTCACTGCTTGCCTTTCTTCCATCTCTGGCTGGATGTCCTCCCGCTTTCTGAAACTTAATCTCTCTAAAACTGAGCTCCTTGTCTTTCCTCCTCCTAATACTGATCCTCCCCTTTCGCTCTCCCTTCAAGTTTGTGCTGCCCACATCAGTCCATTCTTGCAAGCGCGCTGTCTTGGCGTCATACTTGACTCTGGTCTCACCTTTGAGCCTCACATCCAGCATGTTGCCAAATCCTGCAGATTCCATCTTAAAAACATAGCCCACATCCGCCCCTTTCTTGCACCAGATACTACCAAGGAGCTTGTCCATGCTCTAGTAATTTTCCTCTCTAGTTGTTTCTCTCACACCTCACCCCTCTGCCAGTCCTTACATTGGCTTCCTGTATGCTATAGGAGTCAATTCAAGGTACTAACTCACACCTATAAAGCACTGAACAACTCTAGCCCCTCTTATATCTCCTCACAGATCCATAGGTATGTCCCTTTTCGGTCTCTCCGCTCTGCCCGTGACCACCTCCTGTCCGTTGTCCGCACCCGTACAGCCAACTCACGCTTGCAGGACTTCTCGCGGGCGGCTCCCTTCCTATGGAATAGCCTGCCTACCGCCATCAGACTCTCCCCTAGTCTTGCATCTTTTAAGAAGTGCCTTAAAGCTCATCTCTTTAGGAAAGCTTATGGCCTCCAAGACTAACCCCTACCTCACATACCTGTCTCTTGCCCTCTCCTAAAGGGCAGCCCACCTTATTTGACTGCAAATTCCTGTCCTAATGTGTTTTACACCCCACCTCCTATAAAATGTAAGCTCGATTGAGCAGGGTCCTCTTCAACCTATTGTTCCCGTAAGCTTATTTGTAACTGTCCTATTTATAGTTAAATCCCCATCTAATAATATTGTAAAGCACTACGGAATCTGTTGGCGCTATATAAATGGCAATAATAATAATAATAAAAACAGCTGATATAAAGGTTATATTAATATAATTAATGTATATAATATACTTTTGCATTGTTTTATAATTTTAATAAATCTATATTTACATACATTACATCCTATATTTACATTATTCTAATTACTAACTACAAATAACACTGTAAAAACTAGCAACTATGAACTCTTAACAAACTAGCTATAAGCTACTTAACAATGCTACCTATTTAAAAAAAAGATACAAACATACCAATCCAAACCATTTCCTTCCTACCCGTACTTATCTATTTCCTTCCTAAACACCACGTCTAATATATCTTTTTATCTTTTCTTTTCCGTCTTACACATGTTCCATCCAAATACCCCGTTTGACCCTACGGACTTCATGTGTACATTGGGGACCCATTAGAGTGTGGGGAGTAGGAGGGATCTAGTAGGGTCTGAATATGGAGGGAGGCATGGGTAATACTTACTGAAAGGAGGGCAACGGGCAGACTAAGAGAGAAAGGTGTACGGTGAGATGGAAGAGGCACATTTTTGAAAGCGCATCTCTGATGGAAGTCGGCAATTAGCCATTCATCAGTCTGAACCGTTTCAGATAGGAAATAATTAGTACAATTAGTGCTCTCTCCTGAATCTCTAGCATCAGTTCCATGTCTTTTGGAGTAGCTCAAACAGCACCTAATTAGTCTGTGTGCCAAGTATTTGTGATATCCACCGGAAGGGAATGTTTAGAGGAGCTGGAGGTTCTAGGGCAGGGGCAGGCAACCTTTTAGCAGCACCGTGCCGATATAGGATTGTGATGTCCCGTAGCGTGCGGTCCTATTGTTTTTTTTAAATTGAGGTGTGTATGCTGCCGTTTTCTGCTTGTGTTATTTTTACTGTAATTGCTTTGTATAATTGTATATGTGCGTATATGCAGGGTCGTCTTTAATATTGACTGGACCCTGGGCAAAGCATTTGCTTGGGGCCCCCTGGACCCTGTCCCCCCTCCCTCCTCCCCAGGCGTGCAATCACGTCCTCCACCCCAACGCTGACACACACAGACATGCTGACACACACACACACACAGACATGCTGACACACACACACAAAGATATACTGACACACACACACCGATATACTGACACACACACACACCGACATACTGACACACACACACCCCAATATACTGACACACACACACCGATATACTGACACACACACACACACACTGATATACTGACACACACACTGACAGACACAGACACACAGACATACAAATACTGACACACCCACAGATAGATATACTGACACACACACAAAATGTACACTTTAAAACCCACCCTCCAGTTTCCTACCTTTCCTGCTGGTGGCTAAAGGTGTTGGGAGTTGGGGGTCTGGCTCTCTTGGCCAGCCCCCCTCCACTCTGCCTACTCTTCTTTCCCGCGCGCTCCTCTCTTTGTGGGAGGAAGTGATGCACGGCCGTCCCTTCCTCCCAGCCTGCTGCAGAAAATCAAGGGGTCCACTCGTGCTGTTAAAGCGCCTCAACACGCGACCAGACCCCTGCTGACAGAAGCCCACCGGGTGGCCCTTTGTGCATGGGCCAGCCGGTGGGCCTCCTTAGTGTGCGGATTACCGGCCGGGGGGTGAGAAATAGTTGAGGCCAGCGGGGCTCATGGTGCAGCTGCCCCATTTGCCCCGCGTTAAAGACGGCCCTGCGTATATGAGCTGTTATATTGTATATGTTCATGAGTAGTTTATGGTATTGTGTATGATACATATGAATGTAAGCTGTGTATGGGGGCTGCTTGTGGAATTGTGTGTGAATGGATATGTCACATTGTGTGTTTGGTAGTGTGTGGGGGCTGTTTGGGGTATTGCATGTGAGAGGCTGCATGTGGGGTTGTGTGCATGTATGTGGATTGTTAGTGGTGTTGCGTTTGTTCAGATTGTGTGTATGTTTGTGTGTGGGCTGTCCGTATTATTTGTATGGTGGGAAGGGTTATTCTGCATTTCTGTGTATATCTAGCAGTATGGGTGACTTCCCTGGGTTCCAGTGGGGACCAGGCCGGCCAAGTACATGTCAAAGACAGGAGCTGCAACTGCGTGCTGCTCTACTACTGTGTGGATTCTCATTCATAAGTGCTGGGAGGAAGTGATCTAAGATCACTTCCTCTACGTGCTGCAATGCATACATTGAGGATTGTCCTTCACCACCTTTTCGGATTAGCAGATATCTGAAGTTTTACTGGGACTCCTGATAGGCCAGAGCCTGTTTGGCTCTAGAAGCCTTGAGTGCCGTGCAAAGACACCTTGAGTGCCGTGCATGGCACTAGTGCCGTAGGTTCCCTACCCCTGTTCTAGGGCTATGGAAACAGGTCTTTGGAAATAAGTAAAAAGAAGTAGATTACCTGAAAGATAAAAAGATAGTTGTCATTAATGATATCCTTATGACAAAAGAGCACAATTACCGCAACCTACAGACCTCAAGTTTTTTTTTCTGAAGCTGTTTGCGCCAGCACTGCCTCAATGTAACAAAAACAGCAAAGTGACAACACATTCCACTTTGTATTTTTTTATTCCCACTTTCTCCTTCTTCTGTATGGAAGTCAGTTCATATTTATAGACTTATATTGTTAAAGAAACACAAATGTGTATTCCTGACATTATAATGTCAAAAACACTATTGAAATCCCCAGCCCCTCTTCCCCCCTTAAATATGTTAAAATCTACCTTTATTCCAGTGCCGTACGGGTCTGCCAGTGCTGGCCGTGCCTCGGCTCTGCTTCCCTGGCTGAGATTATCAGTATTGACAATCTCAGCCAATCAAATGCATTCCCATAGAAAAGCATTGATAGGCTAATGCGCACGCATGGCAAAATGCCGCTCTGTGCCAAAGACTCAATGCATCTCTATGGGGAAAGTTCGGCATCTCCATGCAGAGCGTGGAGATGCTGAATGTCAGTGCTGCACTTTGTGCAGCCCTGACCCAGGAAGCACCTCTAATGGCCATCGGAGTGACAGCCACTGGAGATGTCCCTAGGCAGTAATGTAAACAATGCTTATATGCAGGGGCTGACGGGGCCTGACTTTACTCACCAGAACAACTGCATTAAGCTGTATTTGTTCTGGTGACTATAGTGTCCCTTTAATACACCTAGTAATCCAATTTTGCTTTGAAGAGAATGCATGTTATCTTCATGGCTGTGCAAATGTACGTAATTTATTTAGATTGCTTGAGCAACTCTCTTACCACCTCCCTCAAACTTTGCAACATGTCTCGATCGCCTGTTGTACAGCTCTGTAAAATGCAATACAACACACAAACGCGTCATTACTGTTATATAATACTCAGAAGCATTATTGACATACATATGAAGCAGGAAGGTATTGAATTATGTCTTTAGTATGCAAATATAATAACATTGTGAATAAACAAAGTTCCACAACAGTTTACTGTTCATAATATAGTATTGTACAGAGGATGATATATTTGAAAAGCCAGGTAATGACTCTATTCTCTTTACAGAGCAATCTTTGGTATATCCTAAAAAAATGAAAGAGTATGCAGCCTTAGATCAAACATTCTGTGCACGGTACTCTTCTTATCAGGGCTGTCTTTAACATTGATTGGCCCTGGGCAAGCATTTGTTTGGGCCCCCTGGATCCTGAAACACAGGTACACATGCAGGGGTGTATTTGTGTGCAGTGTTGGAGTAGGAATGCTGAGATGTATGCATTGTCACACAGATGCACCCTTACACAAACACTGAGATACACACAGAAACACAGATACACATGCAAATGTGTATTTGTGTGCATTGTTAATGTTGGCATGCAGGGGTGTATTTGTGTGCAATGTTAGATGGGATGTATGCATTGCCACACGCATAGATACGCCCTTACACATACTGACACTCATATACACACACAGTTACATATACACAGACACGCAGGTACACATACAAAGTGACACACAGTTATACATACACTCAGATACACATAAACACTAACACAAAGGTACACGTACACTGACACAAACACACAGTTAGTCACAGCCAGATAAACACACACACACAGTCAGATACACACACAGTCAGATACACACACACACACACAGTCAGATACACACACAGTCAGACACACAGACACACACAGTCAGATATACACACAGTCAGACACAAACACACAGTCATATCAATTCACATAGTTTAGCCTCCCTCCTTACCTTTACAGAAGTGTGGCTTCCCTGGAGTCCAGTGGGAGCTGGATGGCTGAGATTGATGGGAGTCTTCTTTTTGGTCTGTACCTCCTCCTTCTCTCCATGTATGCCTCCTCCTCCCCTGCGGCACTCTGTTAATTGGGAGGAAGTGACCTCACCTCACTTCCTCCCAGCAGGCATGAAGACAGAGGCCCGGTCTGGAGCTCTCTTAAAGGGCTGGGGGCCCCTGATTACCTCACCTGCTGCAGCCCACCGGGATAGTTCTCAGTATCCCGGTGGGCTGTTCAGACCTGGCTGCGGGCAGGGGACCCACAGGGCAGCTGCTTTGGACCCCCCAGGAGCAACAGGGCCCGGGGCAGCGGCCCCGTTTGCCCCTTGTTAAAGACGGCCCTGCTTCTTATTGTCATATACACTGTCATTGCTTCAAAACCTCCGGGTGGATATTAAGCATAGAATTTACTTTAAAGGACCACTCTAGTGCCAGGAAAACATACTCGTTTTCCTGGCACTAGAGTGCCCTGAGGGTGCCCCCACCCTCAGGGTCCCACTCCCGCCCGGCTCTGGAAAGGGGTAAGGGGTTAAAACTTACCTTTTTCCAGCGGTGGGCGGAGAGCTCTCCTCCTCCGATCCTCCTCTTCTCCTCCCCGTCGGCTGAATGCGCACGCGCGGCAAGAGCTGCGCGCGCATTCAGCCGGTCACATAGGAAAGCATTCATAATGCTTTCCTATGGACGCTTGCGTGCTCTCACTGTGATTTTCACAGTGAGAATCACGCAAGCGCCTCTAGCGGCTGTCAGTGAGACAGCCACTAGAGGAAATAGGGGAAGGCTTAACCCATTCACAAACATAGCAGTTTCTCTGAAACTGCTATGTTTATGAAAAAATGGGTTAACCCTAGAAGGACCTGGCACCCAGACCAATTCATTAAGCTGAAGTGGTCTGGGTGCCTAGAGTGGTCCTTTAAAGGGATACTATAGTGACAAGAATACAAAGCTGTATTCCTGGTACTATCTCTCCCCCTGCCTGGGTAAATATAGGGTTAAATACCCTTTATTTACTTACCTTTTCCCAGTGCCGAGGGATGTCGAAGCTCCTCCTCCTTCTCTGTCCCATAATGCCACGCACACATTACACCTCCCCATAGAAAAGCATTAAATCAATGTTTTCCCACCTGGAACAAAATTGACGCTAGAGGTCCTCATGCAGAGCGCTAGGACGTCCAGCGTCAGATACCGGACCAAAGGTCCTTTTCAAACCAGGAAGCCCTCTAGTGGCTGTCTACTTAGAGCTGCAATGTAAACACGACACTGCACCCAGACCACTTCAATGAGCTGAAGTGGTCTGGGTGCCTAGAGTGTAACTTTAATGTGTCCTGAGGCCATCCAGATGCATCATCAGGATGTAGGTCCATGTATAAGGTCCCTTGAATGGACATGCTATCTTTCTCCAACCTGTTATTTCTGGGTATCTTTTATGACGTTGGTGTTTTTTGTGTTGCTCCTGTGAACACTCAATCAAATTGTTATATTTTTATAACAAGCTGTAGTTTACAAAACAGTAATACAACAGGATAGGATTAATCAGAGTCTGGTTCTCTTTGCTGAGTGTTAAGAATACTGTGTCTGGTAACTATGCATGGCTGGATCACCATGTAGGCCTGCTTGGCCGTCTGAGGGGAGTCTCTCACTGCGTCACTATCATACTGTCCCCGGGTCGCCAGGCCTCCTTTCGTCTTCCCCCCGCCCGCCTGCCGGGTCCCCCACGGCACTGTGGGCACTCAGGAGCGCAAACTGTCCTCTGGATCCCACCACAAAAGTCCGCGGGTTGTCCGCTCCCTGCACCTCCCCAGCTTCACGTGAGTCCTTTTAGAGCGTACACTCTGTTGTCTCACCCAGTGCCGGCCACATATTTGGAGCTGGTGGCCATCCTCCTGGACCACCGGTCCGTCGGGAGGTCAGCGTTGGTCCCGCCCCACCGGGCTCGCGGCATCAGGGACTAAAGCTCTACGGGGACCGCTCAGACCCAGAGGCTCAGGTGCTCACTCCTCTGGCGGTCGGAAACTCAGCGCGGGGGGTCCGTCCGGTGCCCGGTGTAACGGATCGCCTGGCACCCCGACTGGGTACCTCCGTTAAAGGATGCTCCTAGTGCTTCCTGAGGACTCCAAGCACTCTGGCAGACACCACAATCACCGAATCCGAGAAACCTTTTAAATTCTCCCAAGCATATGAATGCTGTAGACCATTGAATAGGAACCATACGAATAGGCTTGTACTCCTAGCAGTCAACTGGAACAGCATGCAATAAATCCTTCCCCCAATAATGAGACGACACTTCACTTTGAGGGTAAAACAGGAACTCTGGACTGGCTCATCCAGCCCGGCTTTTATTACAATAATACACATACAGTCCACACCCAGGGGGAGGCATAAAATATCCAATCACATACATGGTTCAGCCCACACATCCCCTCCCCTCAGATAACATTAAACCCAATTATCCGGTACACCTTTTCAGCCAAGTTCTGGATGTACCCCAAAACCCGGGGGTACACCTTTAAATCCAGTATCGCTGGATAGCCCTTATTCAGGGGGACAACATATTCAAAATTCAAGTCATTCGGATGAACGGTTCGTGAGATATGGGGTTCCAAAGATTTGACCGACCGCATGGGTAAAGTATCTGAAAACAGTTCCATGCATTTTGGCCCTGCGGTCGGTCACAAACAAGGGAATGAAAACAGACGAATTGCCTGTGTTATAGAGCCTGGAGAGGGTTTGAATGAATTCCCTTGTTTGTGGGGTTCTTTCTACCGAACGGCGGGTCATTCGGTAGTTTCTATACGAATTTCTGGAAGTATGGAGGTCTCAGCGGTGTTTGCCTAGTCAAGTGTCCGATTTTAGTTCCAGACACTCGACGGCAAAACACCGCTGTTCGGTAGTTTAAGATGGCCGCCGCCACGTGTTTGTTTCCCGAATGGCGGCCACCCAGAGGACAAAGAATACATTACACTGATTGCCAATTACCCGTTTGCAACATTGTTGCAAACTGTAATTGGAGGCACACTTATTCCTGGGTGTATTCACTCAATATAATGAATGGAGTGATTCTACCGAACAATCAGTTGAATGCTGCATACATATCCCAGGTTAAACTCAACACATAAATACATATGTAATATTAAAGGCAGTATACTGGAATATGCTCCACAGTCTTAAAGGGACAGTAGTCCCAAAAGTCCCAATATGTCCATCGCTGATTTTAAAGGGCCAGTAGCAGCAATATAAAGTACAATATGCCCCAAATAACCCAGGGGCCATAGTCAGCAGGTAGGAGGCTAGCAAACAGGCTTCTCCAGGGCCCAGTGGCGAGGTTGGTTTCGCCACATTTCTCCCCTTTTCCAAACAGACTAACAGGGTACCTGACCTCTTGCCGGTCAGTGCCCTTGTTAGTCCAGCAGCCCACCCACAAAACAGAAACAGCAGTACAGCCCACCCACAATAAATGGTTGCTACACCTGAGTAAGAGAAAAACTTGTCCAGGTCCAGGTGCCTCACCATGGCTGTGTGGGGGACTGGTAGGCTGTTTTGGTGGGTTGCTGAGTGGGCAGAGCCCAGCGGTACTCTGCCCTGGTGCCAGCACTACCCCGGGAGTAGTCTGGTTGGAGCCTTGCTGGAGACCGACTGTCTCCCCTTTAGATGCACAGCTCTGCTGCTGGAGACCGACTGTCTCCCCTTTAGATGCACCGCTCTGCTGCCAGAGGGGGAGACCGACTGTCTCCCCTTTGGATACATAGCTCCGCTGTTGGAGGGGGAGACCGACTGTCTCCCCTTTGGCTAAGCAGCCTTGTTGCTGGGGGACAGGACTGACTGTCCTTACACCCTGTGCTGTAGGTGCAGAGACCACGGTCCCATCTGCACAGTTGTGGGGCTTACAGTCTCCCCCTGGTACATTAAGCTGCCGCTGGGGAGAGGTGGTAACCAGCTCCTCTCCCATTAGAACACTCTGCCGCTGGGGAGAGGAGGTAACAATCTCCTCTCCCATGCCTACTTTCAGTCTTTGTGGAGGGAGATCGACTGCCTCTCCTCCCAATTCAGTGTCCTGTTGCTGGGGAATAGAGACTGGGCTCTCTATTCCCAAAAAATCACGCTGCTGCTGGGGGGTAGGACCAACTACCTCTGCCCCTTGTAACTCAGCCTGCCGCCGGGGAGGGAGGACGCTGCTCTCCTCTCCCTGCACTTCACACTGCCTTGCCGGCATATCACTCTGCTGCTGGGGGGTAGGACCAACTACCTCTGCCCCCTGTAACTCAGCCTGCCGCTGGGGAATGGGGACTGGGCTCCCAATTCCCTGCAATTCACACTGCCGCTGGGGAATGGAGACTGGGCTCCCAATTCCCAACAAATCACACTGCCGCTGGGGAGTGGAGACTGGGCTCCCAATTCCCAATAAATCATGCTGCTGCTGGGGGGTAGGACCCACTACCTCTGCCCCCTGTAACTCGGGCGCAGAGACCACGGTCCCATCTGCACTGGTGTGGCGCTTACTGTCTCCCCTTGGTGTGCTAAGCTGCCGCTGGGGAGAGGGGGTAACAAACTCCTCTCCCTTACACACTTTCAGCAGCTGGAGAGCAGGGCTGACCCTCTGTACTCCCTGTAGGCAGGGCGCAGAGACCACGGTCCCATCTGCGCTGGTGAGGGGTTTACTGTCTCCCCTTGGTGGGTTAGGTTGTCGGTGGGGAGAGGGGGTAACAAACTCCTCTCCCTTACACACCTTCAGCCGCTGGGGAGAGGGGATAACAGGTTCCTCTCCCTGAACCGTAGACTGCCGCTGGGGAGGAAGGACGACCCCTTCAGCTCCCTTTTTGTTTAAATCTGCTAGGCGCTGCAGGAAATCTGCCGTTGATTCCCTTATGAACTGCACAATTTTCTCAGAGGGGTTGGGTCCAAAGAAAGCCAGCCGTATGGCAATCTCTCTGTCCAACCGCTCCTGAGTGTAGCCAGGCGCCATGCTTGCTCTGCTGCAGTTGCTTCTTTTGTGGATAGGGACGCTGTACGGGTACTAGCGTTGTCCTCCCTTTGTAATCCAAACGAACTGTGTCTCCGAGCTGCTTTACCTCACACTAGGACACCATCCCACCGCTTGCCACCAATGTAACGGATCGCCTGGCACCCCGACTGAGTACCTCCGTTAATGGATGCTCCTAGCGCTTCCTGAGGACTCCAAGCACTCTGGCAGACACCACAATCACCGAATCTGAGAAGCATATGAATCTTCTCAAGCCTCTGAATGCTGTAGACCGTTGAATAGGAACCATACGAATAGGCTTGTACTCCTAGCAGTCAACTGGAACAGCATGCAATAAATCCTTCCCCCAATAATGAGACGACACTTCACTTTGAGGGTAAAACAGGAACTCTGGACTGGCTCATCCAGCCCGGCTTTTATTACAATAATACACATACAGGCCACACCCAGGGGGAGGCATAAAATATCCAATCACATACATGGTTCAGCCCACACATCCCCTCCCCTCAGATAACATTAAACCCAATTATCCGGTACACCTTTTCAGCCAAGTTCTGGATGTACCCCAAAACCCGGGGGTACACCTTTAAATCCAGTATCGCTGGATAGCCCTTATTCAGGGGGACAACATATTCAAAATTCAAGTCATTCGGATGAACGGTTCGTGAGATATGGGGTTCCAAAGATTTGACCGACCACATGGGTAAAGTATCCGAAAACAGTTCCATGCATTTTGGCCCTGCGGTCGGTCACAAACAAGGGAATGAAAACAGACGAATTGCCTGTGTTATAGAGCCTGGAGAGGGTTTGAATGAATTCCCTTGTTTGTGGGGTTCTTTCTACCGAACGGCGGGTCATTCGGTAGTTTCTATACGAATTTCTGGAAGTATGGAGGTCTCAGCGGTGTTTGCCTAGTCAAGTGTCCGATTTTAGTTCCAGACACTCGACGGCAAAACACCGCTGTTCGGTAGTTTAAGATGGCCGCCGCCACGTGTTTGTTTCCCGAATGGCGGCCACCCAGAGGACAAAGAATACATTACACTGATTGCCAATTACCCGTTTGCAACATTGTTGCAAACTGTAATTGGAGGCACACTTATTCCTGGGTGGTCTGGTTGTTCGGTAGTTTCACTCAATATAATGAATGGAGTGATTCTACCGAACAATCAGTTGAATGCTGCATACATATCCCAGGTTAAACTCAACACATAAATACATATGTAATATTAAAGGCAGTATACTGGAATATGCTCCACAGTCTTAAAGGGACAGTAGTCCCAAAAGTCCCAATATGTCCATCGCTGATTTTAAAGGGCCAGTAGCAGCAATATAAAGTACAATATGCCCCAAATAACCCAGGGGCCATAGTCAGCAGGTAGGAGGCTAGCAAACAGGCTTCTCCAGGGCCCAGTGGCGAGGTTGGTTTCGCCACACCCGGTATCGCCAAGGCCTGCATGAGGTGCCCAGGTCAGTCTCCCTTATTAAGTCCTCTGTGGTCCCCCTCCTTTGGGGTAAGTCTTCAGGCAGGCCCCAGTCTGGTGGCCTTTGCCTGTTTAGGGGATCGGTGTAGTCTCCACGCGGTATCTCCTGCCCTGGAGTGTGTCTTCCCCATGCCGGGGGGGGGGGGGGGGGGGAAGCGGGGCTGGGCCACCCCTCGTGTCTTTATCCTCTGTGGAGGTACTGTAGCCGGGAATCCGTCTACCCTGGCCTGTTGGGTTATTATCCGTGTGCCTTCAGATGCCTCACTTGTTCAGGCTGTTTATGCCGCGTAGGCCCGCTTTAGTAAACTCAGTGTTCCCATTTCATTACTTGTTTCAGTTTGGTATCTTCGGATAGCTTATGAGTTTCTCTCCAATTATATGTCGAGCAATCCAGCTTTATGGCAGTTTGTTTGATGTTTTTTAGCCATTTTCCTGGGCCCAGGCCAGGAGCCATGATGTTCTGCTGCTGTTCAGCCTGGCAGCCCGGCCCCGCCCCCCTGAAAGGTTATTGCACAAAACCAATATATGAAAAAATAAAATAATTTATGCTCACACTTGAATAAAATCAATTATTTATTTATTTATTAATGACATTTATAAAGCGCCTACATATTCCGCAGTGCTGGGCAAAATAAACAGTACGATATACACAGACGATCCATGTGAGTAGGACCATCCACATCCACACAGAGCTCTACAAATTCTGTGTACAACGACGACTATTTGTACTGGCCACCTAGGTCACCAGCCCTCCCCTAATTACAATCTTCACACATGTGAATGGACGTAGCACTGACAGCCTCTAAATAAAGTACATCCATTAGGTGACGGGCTACGCAAATATTTTCCAATATGAGGATATATTAATTTTCACATCAAATATATTTCAATTTTTTTTTATACAGGCAATCCAAGATCTGCCGAATGACCTATGACTTATTACATACCGCTCCAGATGACTGTATTCACGACCCCTCAGACCATCTAGCCTTTTTAAAAAAAGGTATAAAACATTATTCCCCAGATTATATATTTTAAAGAGGTAAATGATATAAGTAAAGAAATGATAACAAAGACTCATTTCATCGTTAATATTTTTTTAAATCATTTGTTCCTTCATGTCACTACCTCTCTCTCCCCCACGCTCTCCCCCTATCTTTCATTCCCTGCGGGTAAGTCACGATGATTTTGTGCATGAATGCAGACTTTGCATCACTGAGCACGATAACAAGTATTGTACAGTGTATGGTACTATTACTGTTTACCATTTTCCCAGGATAGTTATTAATTAGAAAAAGACTGCATACACATAAACACATATAAATGTATTTTAAAAACATGAATACGTTTCGAAGCAATGTCTGTTTTTTTTTTAATAGCAAAACACAAAAAAATCTATGAAAAGCAGTTGCATGAGATCAATACTTTGCTATTTTCTACCTTTCGACTATCTTAAAATACTCGCTTGCTTCAACATATACGATGTATATTTATTTTTATATAATTCTATATAAACATATGTTAAACTTTTCTTGAGAAGGAGGTGGGAGTTGCGCCTTAAACACCCTATGTATAGAGGCATAAAAACTACAAAAGTGGGATAAAGGTAGAATCTGATAGTTTAGTAAATTCAGTAGTAGGACAAAAAGATGTGCACTTACATTATTTAGAGCACCAGTTTAGCTCCAACATGCTTAAACCGTACAATAACCACTTATGGACCTTGAATGTAGGTCTTGGTCTGGACTTTGTGCTCCATAAGACATGTAATAGGCCAAAAAAGAGACATTACAGTGTAGTATTTCAAAGGAATGGTCACTGAATAAGTAAATGAATTGATGTACACTTACATACTATAGTACTCACAATTGGCGTATAGTGGTTCAGTCGCCACGCTGGGATGTATGGGTAACTGGTATCCACTCCATATAATATAAGTGCACCTCTTTATTCTTCTCCTTTTGTGAATAATAATATACTGCACTACTAGTATCTACCATTGTTGTCATTTCAGACCTCAAAATACAAGGATGTATAAGGTGCAACTCATACCTCAAGTACATCTATCGACCGGAGGAAGAGAGACCCTGAATCAAGTTGATCTGCTGCCTACCTCTGTATCACCAGTATACCCCAGCACTTGATAACCTGTTTAATATATGTCTTCACACTAGAATTTCTGAGCATATAAGAAATATCAGGAAGGGTCTGGAGACCCATAGTGTCTCTAATCATTTTAAACAGTTTCACGATCAAAACCCCAATTGTTTATTTTTTTTGCCCCTTAAAATTAGTAAATCATGACTGGAGAGGAGGTGACTATGTGAAGAAAATAGGATCAGAAGAAATGAGGTTTATTTTTAATTTCAATACCCTTATACCACACGGGTTAAACTCTGATTTTGAGACTTGTCATTTTTTTTAAGAGTTCCTTATTTATTCTGAATTTACTGTTAAGCTAATATCCTGTATTTCTCTTTAATACAGACCCACTGGGAGCACAAAGTAAAATGCACTTGCACTTTCTATTTTTAGTAACAAGAATGCCAAGTTTACATTGAAATATTTATCTTGCTTTATAAATCAAAGACCTTCTATCTTTTGTACTGCTTCCACAGTATTAGAAATGATATTTCTCCGCATATCGCTGTTAATTTTATGTGTTTATATTATGGGACTTTGAACTATATGAAAAAGTACGAAACTCCGCTATGGAACGCACACGCTGCACGCTATGCGTTCTAAAATGCAGCCGTCAAGCGTCTACAGCTCGCGAACTAACCCGGAAGTGGATTCATCAAAGCACCCGGAACTGGCTCACGGATGCGTTCCACAGGCAAACACAAACCGGAAGTATCGCACACAAGGGATACAAAAGACGCCGAAGAAGCTAGTTCACCTAATGCCGACTGAGGAAGCCCCTGACACGGGGCGAAACGCGTATCGGACTGTTCCTAAGTTTGGACTAAAGTAAGACTGCATATTACCAGTGTGTGGCAGCCTGCTTTTATTATTATTTATATTTTTTAATACCTTCATTATCTTTTATTGAGAGTAAATAAAGATTTCACTTACCAAGTAAGTGTAGCCAGTAATCTTTCTTTTACATCATAACCATATTCATACATCTATTGGAAGAAAATTCTAAGAAGGAGAGGGACATCCTACTCAATGGTCCCAATGCTGTTCCAATGAGAGCCATATGTTTATATTTGGCTCCTGGTTTGTGAGTATTTGATTCTCATTTTTAATTCTATCCAACTTATCTACCAACGTTATTACGCTATATTGCTTTGTAATTTTTCCTGTAGGTGTTCCTACGAATGTGATTCACCTACTGTATGTATTTTACCTTTGTTTAATATATGTTGAAATTTGAATAATAGTTGAATAAATAGTATTTGATATTTGAAAAAAAAAAAAATTAGATTGGTAGATACAGACAAAAATATGGAAACAAAAAGTGAATTGTGCATAAAGATATTGAAAGTCCAACATGTTTCTGAAAAGGGAGAAACGTTGTCTAATTACTGCAGCTTATCCTTTAGATATTTCCAAACAACATAAAAACAAATATTTGGAGGCAAAAAAAAAAAAAAAAAAGATTTCTGCATCATGTAGGCGTTTCATGTTTATCTTGCCGATGTCTTCAAATATGGCAAAACCTGCTAAAGCATGGGTTGCATCCAGAAGAGACAGTCTTACATTATTGAACCCCTTGGGGTTATTCACTAAACATCGGATTTTGTCCATATGAAAATGTCCAAATTCTGACCATAATGTAATGTCTCATATTTACTAAACATCTAAAATGCAAACCCAGAGCATTCTGCCTGAATTTCGCCGCATATACAAATACATGCAAATCATAGAGTCAGTGCACATAACTATGCTTTAACCAATAGATACAGCAAAGTCCATGGTCTTTGGAATTCGAGTTTCTTCCATTTTCAGGTGTAGTGTAACCCTTAGGATTAGGGTTAACCAGGTTACAGTCTGTATCAAACCTCTAGTAACATGGTTTAAGCGGGGAGGTAAAGGGACACCTAGACCATTTTATCTCATTGAAGTGGTCTGGATGCAGTGTCCCTGTCCTCTTAGCCCTGCAATGTAAAACATCACAGAATCTGCAATGTTTATATTCTAGGGTTAAGACTGCCCTACCAAACGGCAATTGGAGGTGCTTCATGCAGTTCACAGAGTTTAACTTTGCATGAGGATGTCCACCATCTTGCAAATCCCCATAGAAAAGCATTGAGTCAATTGACAAAAATGATGTGTTTTTGAGGTGTGAAAATTTATGTAGAAATCCACATCTGTTTATCTCATGACAGGGCGCTCCCTGTCAATCCTTTACAATCAACATAAGGAATTTATACAGAGACGAGATAATTAAAGGAGCACTATAGGGTCAAGAACACAAACACGTATACCTGACCCTAGAGGGTTAAAACCACCATCTAGCCACCCTGGTCCCCTCATGCCTCCCTAAATATAGTAAAATCTTACTTGTATTCAAGCCTGAAGCTGCAGGCTTTGTCCCTGTTTCCTTTTGACCTGCCCACTGCCTGCTGACATCAACAGAAGTGGTAGCCTGATCCAATCACAGTGCTGCCCCATAGGAATGGCTGATACTTACAAAGAGGCCGTTCTGGGGCAGAGCCAGCACAATCCAAACACAGCCCTGGCCAATCAGCATCTCCTCATAGAGATGAATTGAATCAATGAATCTCTATGAAGAAAGTTCAGTGTTTGCATGCAGAGGGAGGAGATACTGAATGTTTGGATGCATTTTAGGATCTCTAACAGCCATCTGAGGAGTGGCCAGTGGAGGTATCCCTAGGCTGTAATGTAAACACAGCATTTTCTCTGAAAAGACAGTGTTTACAGCAAAAAGCCTGAAGGTAATGATTCTACTCACCAGAACACATTCAATAAGCTGTAGTTGTTTGGTGACTATAGTGTCCCTTTAACCCCTTAAGGACACATGACATGTGTGACATGTCATGATTCCCTTTTATTTCAGAAGTTTGGTCCTTAAGGGGTTAAACATTTTATTCGATCCCCCTCTCTTTTGAAACATTTACCCTGGCTTTGCCTCTTCTGCCCTGGTTTTGCCTTTTCTGAACAGGATTATCATACCATTTGCTAAATCTTTAATACATTCAAAAGATAATCTTGGGGAAAAAAGGCTGAAGGGACATTTTACTCATCAAAACAACTTATTGAAGCAGTTTTTGTGTACATATCAAGCCCCTGAGGTCTCAATTCTCTGCCATCTAGGAGGTAAATGACATAGTTACATAGTTACATAGTTACATAGCTGAAAAGAGACTTGCGTCCATCAAGTTCAACCTTCGTCACATATATTTTTGCTGTTGATCCAAAAGAAGGCAAAACGCCCAGTCTCAAGTGCTTCAAATTTTGCAACAAACTAGGAAAAAATTCCTTCTTGACCCCAAAATAGCAGTCAGATGTCTCCTTGATCCCACTAATTACCCCACTACCCCACAGCTATTACCCCACTAATTATAAATTATATCCCTGTATGTTATGTTTTGGCAAGTATGTATCCAATTGCAGTTTAAACATCTGTATGGACTCTGATAAAACCACCTCTTCAGGCAGAGAATTCCATATCCTTATTGCTCTTACTGTTAAAAAAAACTTTTCTTTGACTTAGATAAAATCCCTTTCTTACAGCCTAAATGTGTGACCTTGTGTCCTTTGTATAGCCCTGTTTATGAATAGATTTCCAGATAATGGTTTGTACTGGCCCCAAATATATTTGTATAATGCTATCATATCCCCTCTGAGGCGCAGTTTTTCCAAAAGAGATTAAAATGTTTTAACCTAACCTAACTAAAATGCTCCATTCCTTTTATCAATTTTGTAGCTCGTCTTTGCACTTTTTCTAGTGCCATGATATCCTTCTTTAGAACAGGTGCTAAAAATTGCAAAGCATATTCAAGGTGTGGTCTTACCAGCAATTTATAAAGAGGCAAAATTATATTTTCAACCCGAGAATTTATGCCCCTATTTATACATGACAAAACCTTACTGGCCTTAGCAACTGCAGACTGACATTGCATTTGTTGTCTGTAACAATTACCAAATCCTCTTTGTGTGTTTTCCCTAATTCACTACCATTTAGGGTATAAGTTGCTTGTGCGTTCTTGGACCAAAAAGTGCATAACTTTGCATTTCTCTACATTAAATTTAATCTGCCATTTTAGTACCGAGTTCCCCAATCTATCCAAATCCCTCTGCAGCAAAGCAATATCCAGCTCACATTTTATTACAAATTACAGATTACAAAGTTTTGTGTCATCTGCAAACACTGAAACATGACTTTCAATGGCTATTTCAAGATCATTTATAAATATGTTAAATAGAAACGGTCCTAAAAGAGAACCCTGAAGGGCCCCCCTTTTCCACTTTGTCCAGGCATAAAATTTACCGTTAATGACAACTCGTTGTACTCTACCCTTAAGCCAATGTTCTACCCAAGAACAAGAATATTCATCTAGACCAATTTCTTTTAGTTTGAAGACTAACCTATTGTGAGGAACTGTATCAAATGCCTTGGCAAAATCCAAGTAGATCACATCCACTGCGACTCCCTGACCTATACTTCTACTTGCTTCTTCGTAGAATGCAATTAGATTAGTTTGACATGACCTATGTTTCATAAAACCATGCTGATTATTGCTAATAACAAAGTTCTTCCCAATGAATTCCTGAATATTATCCCTTAATAACCCTGCAAATATTTTCCCAGTCACAGAAGTTAAGCTCACAGGTCTATAATTTCCAGGCAAGGATTTTGAACCCTTTCCCACTTTGTTTCTGCAGCCCTAGTCACACCTCCCTGTGTGTGATTGGCACAGCCTTCCTAAACACTTTGTTTAACGATTGATCTAATGTTTACACTTCCTTTATTGCAAATTCTGTTTAATTTAGAATATCCTATCTTCTGCTCTGTTAATAGCCTTCTAGACCTCACAGGAGCCTCCTGTATGTAATTAAAGTTCAATTTACAGAGCAGGGGATAAAAACGTTTAAACTAACATCTGATTGAAAATGAAGCCATTTTGTTTTCATGCAGGATGTGTCAGTCACAACCAGGGGAGGTGTGACTAGGGCTGCATAGAAGAAACAAAAGCGATTTAACTCCTTGATGGCAGTTAATTGAACAGTAAGACTTCAGAGGAATGATCTATACATCAAAACTGCTTCATTAAGCTAACGTTGTTTTGGTGACTATACTGTCCCTTTAATAGAAGTTATATGTAATTCTCAAAACGTGTTCAATCCTATGAATTCCAGAGAAGAAACAGTTCCCCTTTGTTAAAGATATGAAAACCCTGAACAATTATGTTTTGCAGGCACAGGCAACCTTCGGCACTACAGATGTTTTGGACTACACCTCCCATGATGCTTTGCCAGCATAATGGGTGTAAGAGCATTATGGGGTATGTAGTCAACAACATCTGGGGTGCTGAAGGTTGCCTATCCCTGTTTGAGAGTAACATGTCTAACACCACAAGAGAAATATTAAAAAAGCATGTACAATAGAGGATACCCCAAGCACTTGGATTCAGAGATAGCAGAATATGTTAAAACTGCTTCCAGGACTACACTAGAACATTTTTATTCACACAGGGTCGGAAAAACATCAGTAATTGGAGAAATGTTGCATTTATGAAAGCCTGCCAGCAAGTATTCCCTTGCACAATGGCCTAGTAATATCTCATTAGTAGATGAGTCATTTATCAGATAATCAAATGTCACAAAAAGGAAGTTAATTTGACATGCCTTATGTCAGCAGGTACGCAGTATCACCAGTATACGTGATGGTGTCTGCTCTTAAAGATACACTATAGTGTTAGGAATACAAATGTGTATAGAATATTTTAGTTATGAAGAAAGGCTAATACATTTTAATCTCTTTAGTTTGGAAAAATGGCGCGTCAGAGAGGATATAATAGCATTATACAAATATATTCAGAGACAGTACGGATCATTGTCTGGAAATCTATTCATAAACAGGGCTATACATAGGACATAGGTCACGCAGTTAGACTGGAAGAAAGGAGATTTTGTCTAAGACAAAGGAAAGGCTTTTTTATAGTAAGAATAAAAAGGATATGGACTTCTCTGTCTGAAGAGGTGGTTTTGTCAGAGTCTGTGCAGATATATAAACAGCAAATTGGATAATATACAGGGATATCATTTTGAATATGCAGGGTAATAGCTTCTTGATCCAGGGAGACATCTGACTGCCATTCTGGAGTCAAGAATGAATTTGTTTCCTAGCTTTTTGCAAAACGGGAAAGCGTTTCAAACTGGGTTTTTGCCTTCTTTTGGATCCACAGCAAAAACAGATGTGAGAAAGGCTGAACTTAATGGACGCATGTCTCTTTTCAGCTTTGTAACTATGTAATGGGTAAGAGTTAAACACTGACAACTATGGAGGTATCCCGCGAGACTGTGGCATATTCCATTGCCCAATTCCACTGCCACAAGAAGACTTTTTTTCCCCCCACAGCCATTGCTCGTCATGGCTCTAGGATTTCACAAAACTTGATGGTGTTAGTTCTGCCCTTTGTCGAGTTTGTCAAACACAGGAGATACACATGTTGGCTACAATACTTACTGCTTAAACTGCTCCATTGTCCTCTCTATATGATTTCTAATTACATACGGAGACACACAATCCTATACAGAGTCAGTCACAGTCAATTGAAGATTCAGTGTCAGAGGCTTCTGTTTTACAAATCGTTCTGCTCTTGTCAGCCCATACAGATGACGCAGAAGTGTGGTAGACTGTTGACCTGAAACTTTTTTCCAGCCACTAAACTCTGTAGCTCTTTAAAAAAAAAAAAAAAAACTATGGACATCTCTGTGTCTCAATGAGCACTAAGGTTTGAGAGAGACCTAATATTGGCAGTGTTTTGGTGGTACGATCCACATCCTTTTAATAGACTCAATCATGATTAAATACAATAATTATTTTGCAATCTTTTCCACCTCGATGCCTTCATAACATCTCAAACTTCCCCAGACTTCTCTTTTGTATTTATTTACCTTTTACTGTAATTGTTGCTTAAAATGTGGGAGCAACTTGCAGATTGGCTGTCTGCTCTGGGTGACAGTTACGACCAGAGAACTTGGAAGAGGGAACAGCATGGAAGAGGGATCAATCTTTGTAATAACTGTGGAAGGTGCCCCATGACATGAATTATGCCGACTTATTAGGACACCCTCCGTCTCTACATTGTCACTGTTTTAGCACAGTTGACTGGGATAGTGGCAAAGGCTGTGGATTTTCCTTCTGAACAGTGTTAATTTTGGCGACAAATTTCATTTTAGTTTTAGTCTAGTTTTAGCTGACTAAATCTACTGAAGATTTTAGTGAACACAACTAAATCTAATGAGTTTAAATAAAGCCTCTATCGCCTCTTTTGCCCCTTCCCCAGCCCCTCTGTGTTTATTTGTGTCCTCCCAGCCCCTCTAGGTGTCTCTCCTAAGCCCTGGTCTGTCTCCTTTGCCCCTTTCACAGCCCCTCTGTGCAGTATTAATTTTGGCAGACTATGACTAAAACTGAATTTCAATTTAGTTTTAGTCATAGTCTTTTGACTAAAATACCATTTTAGTTTTAGTTGCATTTTAGTCATCTGAATCGTTTTAGTCAAAATTACACTGCTTCTGACCAACCTCTCCATTGAAGACTCGGCATGTGGCTGCAACGCTGTGAATGTGGGGCATTAGGGAATAAAACTTAATGTCAGATTCCACCTCTCTGTATGCTGTAGAGATGTAAGTGGGTGAGATGGGGGAGTGCGAATATAAGTTGGGGAGTTAGAGAGGGATGAATTGTGAGTTATTATGTATTTGTGGCAAGGCTATTTTGTGTACTGTTAAAGTGTACTATTATAGCATAGTAGTATCTCCAGTGGCAGCTACATATATGTTTATACACGCTTATACTGTCAGTGAAATTAAATTCAACCTTATCTGGTTCAGTTGAATTTTAATACCATTATTTTCCCTTTAGCAGCCTCTCGGTACACACGTGGGCCACACATGCCCTGTTCTGTAATCACTGGTAATTTTGAAGGTCCATTCATGGCTGGCGTTGCCCAGGTGATAGATGAATAGAGTGTGATGCTAGCAAATAATGAGAATAAAAAAAGAGAGGCGAAAAAACACAAAAGAGGAGGAAAGAACTAGAAAGGAGAAGGGGACAGAGAAAGACTGAGGTATATACGATGAAGGCTGTTTAACACAATATCAATTAAATAAAAACACTTCATATTTTTACTCGGAGAAAGGTGTAATCTGGTCTTTATTAAAAGTTAATTTCGTACTTTGGAATTCGCTATACACCAACGAATCTCATTAATTGCACACAAATCTAATTTGCTATTGCTGTTCATATAGCAGATCCTGCGCTATCGTTATAGCATTGGCTCTGCTGATCCAAACCCCCCCCCCATGCTGCACGGGATATATAGATCTATAGATCTCCCTGCCCACAATGCTCTGTTCTCAGTGCAGATCTTCACCTGCAGCTTGGTGAAGATCACACCTAATCAGGTCCGGCCCAAGGCATTGTGCTGCCTGAATCAAAGGATGAAATTCTGCCCCCCCATCCCCAACAAAACCACAACAAGCAAAAAAACACCCACCTCCATGTTATGTGTGTGTAGTGAATACAGTGTCTGTGTAGTGAATGCAGAGTGTGTATTTGTGTAGTGGATGCAGTGTGTGCAGTGGCTGTGGATTGCATGCAGTGTGTGTAGTGTATGCACTGTGTGTCTGTATAGTGGATGCAGCGTGTGTGTATTTTGTAATGGATGCAGTGTGTGGATAGCGGATGCAGAGCGTGTGTGTATATAGGTCTGAGTTTGCGAGACATTGCAAAGTCTGCAGCTCACACCCGGCGGCGCTGCAGACTGTGCTGGCTCTCTGTCTCTCAGGGAAGACTGGACGGGCCTCGCACCCGGCAGCATACCAGGCAAGCCGCCGGTCCCCCTCCAGGTGTCGAGTCCTGGATGCGGGACCGGGGACCTGACACAGTCTGCCTTCCCTGTGGCGAGTTAGGCGACTCCTATTCAGTATCCATTAACACTCCTGCTTTTAGAAGTGGTCAAAGAACAAACTATCTCTATTGCGAGGCTGCCTACACAGAGAAAATTGTGATTTTGTGTCAGGACGTAATTACAGCTCCAGTACACCTGACTCAGTCTACTTTAACTTATGTGAGTCCTGTAAAAAAAAGATGTCTGTCGTCAGCATGCACTGAATGTTGGCGATGGACATAATTAGTTTCTTCCCCTGCAGGCAGCTGAGAGCATGCCTGCAAGTAGAGGCCTGTAGGACTGTGTGCGCCAACATTCCCTCCTTATGCCTTTATTCGAATTTTGTCCCTTCCCTGCCTTCCTCCCTAATTTCAGACTTCAGGCCCATCCTTGTCTCCCTACCAGATATCCTTTATGTCCCTATACCATTCAATCCCCTCCTTGCCCACCATCTGGGCAGCCCAACATCTCTTCCTACTTCTTTAGCCGTGAGATGAGATGTCAGAGAAGTTTTTTTTCAACTCAGAAGAAGTTTACTGGTGCATTTGCGGTGCTTGCTGTACATGCGCCCAAAGTCTAACCGTGCTATGAGAAGCATTTGATTGGACTGTGGGTCAGAAGAGGATGACATTTCGAAACTAAGGAGAAGGCATGGTAGGTTGTGAACTGGTCTTTGAATCTCCACCATGAGATGGAAGTCACGTTATTGTTTGAGTAGAACATACTAAACTTTATAGCTCGGCACAATCAACAAAATCCATTCGTTTACTGTCTTAGTTAGAGTAGTTTAAGTTGTTACTTGAATTAGACCAGTGTCTCGTAAGGCATGTGGTTGTCAATGAACATCTAGCTGTCTTAACTTTTCTCAGTGTCAGAAAAATGTTCAGCTAATCGGTATTAAATAGTTACATAAGTGGCTGTGATACTATTCCTCTTAATTGTGCCCTGCATTGTGTGTAATAGAATAATGTTTTGTCGCATACAATGTCTGACAGTGTGGAGAGGATTGCAGAGATATTTGTCTGGTGCTGGATTCAAGGTAATCTTTAAGCTATTTTTAATCGTTTTTCACCAGAAAATGAGGATGGGACTAAGTGACAACTGCATAATAGAACGTTAGAAGCAAAAATAATGAAAGTTAAAAAAAACAGGTCACAAGTAACAATTTAATTGTGTCAGGCTGTTTTAATCAAGAATTGCCTATTTAAAATGTGCTCATAGCTTCTCCAATTGCTTAACTATTAAGTCCCTTGGCTTGACTTGCCATTTGTAACCTCAGTTCTTGTGGTCCCAAAGTAGTTTTTCCAATTACTCTCCTTATCATTCTGTTTTCATTGTTTCATAGACTCTGCACTCACCAACGTTCTCACAGACTTGTTCTCAAGTGCTTAAAAGAATACTTCAGGCACCAAAACAACTTCATCTAAATTAAGTTGTTATGGTGTCAGACGGCCACTGGGGGCACTCTTACCTCCAGTTCCAATGTCCACTCCCCCCACGTGGCATCCAGCGTATGAATTTTCAGATTCAGGAAGTGCAGAGTGCTGCCGGGCAGGCGTGCATCTGACTGGCTGAGAGCAATCAGTAACTTCTCATTCACTAAACTGGCTTGGGAAAAAAACCTTAACTCTCAGCCAATCAGCAGCACCCCTGCCCGGCAGCACTTCTAAAAATTCAGATGCCGGATGCTGTGGGGGGAATGGACATTGCTGCTGGAGGCAACTTTGGAGTTAAACATTTTGGGGGTGTGACTATGAAGTCAACATCCCAGGCCTTTATATACCTGAGTTTAGTAGATGTTCAGTGCACTTCTGTGGTTTCAGTGCTTTTAGGGCATTATTATTGTCCTTGTTCCTGATTCTCATTATTTGACCAAGCTTAGTTATTGACTTTGCTTTCTCTTGTATTACCTTGTGTACAAAACCCGGCTACTTTAATCACTAGTATCCTATTCCTGTGTAGTGTGCGAGACCCAGGCTATGCTTTACTATGACATATTTCTGTTCCTGTATATGTACCCGATCCAGCTAGCTCCTGACCTCAGTTTTAGTGATCCGGTGCCAGTGTTTATTTATTATTTGTTACCCTGCTGTTTATATTTTCATTGTTCTCCTTTTTCTAGCATTAGTTCTGTTACTTCATAGATCTGGATTTTGCATTAAGTCTGGACACTCTAAGGTCCGGTAATATGCCTATCTTTCCTTACTTTGTCTTTGCTAGTATTGTTGCCTTATATATTGTTGAGAATCCTAACATACTGTGACAGATCCTTAGGTCCTCTGGTTCACTTGACAATCTGATTTTAAATCTATTCAGTCATTTTTTCAAGATAAGGCACTGTAAAAGAACAATAGGTGTAGATATCCCGGACGGATTACAAACTGAAACAATTAATATCCCTAATAAATAATTAACTAATTCACAGTTAAGTTTTTGGAGAGAAGTTTCGGATATTTTTTTTCCTACCTAATTTACCTAATTTAGGGATAAACTATTAGTGGATGTTGAAATGGAATTGCTCTATAGATTATTACATTTATGTGTTTTGTTTACTCATAAAAATGCTCCAGATAATTTCACTTAAATGGAGACTAAGGAATCTGCTAAATTTATCGACTGGCTGCAAATCAAAAAGGTTTTGCCTGCCTTGAACAATACAATGAAGTTAACATTATATCTTGCAATTTAGTCAAATGTAGGATCCAGTAGGATCTTTAGGGTCCATCATATCTCTCTCCAGAGGGGTTTAGCACATCAAAGGAACAGTAGAAGGATGGCAGCTTCAGGCCAGCAGATAAGGGTACAATGGTTATGATACAAGCCATGATGATGACTCTTATGGGTGCAGCAAAACACAAAGGGCTTAGTAGACAAAAATATTTTGAGTTCTTATACAGTATTTAGACATCAATATAGGAAAATAGATCCTTGTTCAGGATATGACAGATTTGGGTGTCAACCTCTGCATGTTGGATGTCAACAGCTTATACACCTCTATTCTCCATGATGAAGGAATGGAGGTTGTGTTTGTTGTGTTACTGGTAGTGAGTGCACATCCTTTCTCACTGATTTGTTAACTTAGACATTTAGAAAGAACTATCCCTTTGGGAGGCATGTTTTACTTGCAGGTACAAAGTACAGCCATGGGAACTAACATTGCCCCTGTAATGTGACAATTTGTTTATAGTAGTTTTGGAAGAGGCATTTAACTATAATGATTGGTTCCAATGCATTGTGTATCTTTTAAAATGCTCTGGTGGTTTGGCTTACACTGGGGAAACCATAAGGACATTCACACCATGTATCCCAACAGAAGGGCAATCGTTAATTGATTTGTTTCTTCTCAAGGGACTCAACTCCTAAACTATAGGACATTAAAATTAGGACCATAAAAGTAAAATCAAGATATGTAATGTCAAGTATGGGATGGCTGAGCATCTTCTGGAGAAAGGAGATACTATAACAGTTGCAAACTACAGATGAAACTGTGGAGACCCCCCTCTCCTAGTAAGGATAGAGAACCACCTTTTAGAAATGAAATTGTTGAAATACGAATTACAAACCCTGTTCCTCAAGGGACTGAATGCTGATTGAGTTCAATTGATTTTAATATACTTCCGTTATGGATCCTTTGTTTCTATGTGGATGTTTAACTAAGCTTTTTTTTGTTGTTTTTTATGTTTTGAAACATTTATAACATTGCATGGAGTTGTGTGGTACAGGCAGTGGTAAAAGAGGGATGATCAAAGCTGGAGGAGGAATGTAACTACTTGTCAGGATTACTGTTTGATCCAGCACGTAGAACTGTATAGCACGGCTGACAAATAAGTAACGTATTACCGGTCCTTAGAATGGCCGGATTTAACGTACATAGAATAGTCAAAAATACTAACCGAGGTCAGGGAACACAGAAAGTGACGCAGCGATGAGGAAAGCCAGGAGTCAGGATACCAGAATACAGAGAAGTCAATAAACAAAGCCAAAGTCAAAAACCAGGTAAAAAACTAATAACAGGAACGCGCTCTCGGACAACCACAAGGGAAACCACGACAGGGCACTGAGCAGGATGAGAACTGGGCCTAAATACCCCTCCTCTAGATCTGATAGGCTGTAACCGGCCTTTGACCCCAAAGTCAGTTACCAGGTTTAATTTGCATAATTGCTGCTCAGCATTAACCCTTCTGTGGATTAGGTTGCTGTTCGGCACAACTTTTCCTGTGTGGACAGTAAATGTCATTAACCACATTTCTATAAGTGGATGAATACGTGACACTACTGACGTTGGATATGCACCTGAGATTTGATTATTTGGTATTTTGTAGTAATTTAATTACATGTTATCATTATTCTGGGAGGCAATATATTAATTTGCATCTCTGAAGTTATATTTTGTCATTTGTAAATTTCTTGTATCAATCAATGTATTTGTTTATAACGCTGGAGAGTTCATAACGCACACAGTTTGAGAGACGAGGCAAAGCCATTTATTCGGACATCCTAAGGATCCCAACATGATTTTTTTTTTTTAAATCCCCAAATGATCTATTATACATAGGTGATGATAGATACAGAACTTATTCAGTGAGGGTACAGTGTAATATTTTTTATTAGCATTGAGGAAAATAGTATGGAAGGATGAAGTAGAGAAATACAAGCTGTTTTGAAGCAATTTTCTGCTGACAAATCCCTATTTACTCTTACAAAAGGCAGCTACAATGTTAGATATATAGACACATAAAATTACATATTATGTCATAAATATGCACAGAGTGGCCAGAAATATACAGATTATATACAAATATGTATTAGTGCATACACAGACTGTATCATAAAGACAGATTTAACAAGACTCTAACGTCTAATCAATACACCCCATAAAGCCGGACTCTAATAAGTTGACATTTCAAATTTCAGCTCTCATTAAATAAGCACAGAGGAAATGATTGATTCGCAAAGACAATTTGAGAGGGGGTGAGACAGAACCAGACAGAAAGCATGTATGGGGGAAGAGAGGAGATGAAATGTGAGGGATTAAATTAACGTATTAGAAGACTAGTGACCAGCAAACATGAATTAATTTCTAGGGGAAATGATCTGGGGTTAATATGGAGAGGAAGGACGAGGAGGCATGACGAAGGTGAGATGTTTATTAAGAAGTACACAGAAAATGAAGGGTAAGAGAATAAGGGTGTGTTAGTTTTAGTTGAGAAAAAAAAAGTTGAGACTGAGAGTGGGAGTTAATCTTAAGGAGAATATGGAGAAGACAGATAGGAAAAGAATTATGAGGGGAAATAAATATATACAAAATACAGACAGTGTAGAGTGTTTCTAGAAAGCTTTCTTTAAAAGGATACTCCAAGCACCATGACCACGGAAAATGTATGTGATTCTGGTACCAAGAGGGAACTTGTGCCCCCCAATCTAAGTAGTCACACAGTTTTCTTATAGTTTGACTTGTAACCTGGGGTCCTTGTCTCCTCGCAGATGGTTCTCCTAATTGAACTAAGCCTAACAGTGAATCAGCTGACACTCTCAGCCAAGGAGCTAGTTCACGGCAGGGTTTAGCTCAGGAATGACGCAGGAGCGCCTGACTCTGACTTCCGGCTGTGAAGAGGTAGGGAATGGTCCCTGGATGCCAGGTAAGTAGTCAAACCATTAGCAGACAGTTTGATGACTGAGGAGCAACCAGGGCACTCCTGGTACAATAACCACTACAGTGTACCTTAACCACAGTAGGGGAATAGGCACACATTCATCTTTCATTAAGATTTTTTTTTTAATATATATATATTTTTAATGAAAATGTTAGTTGTGTGCATTCAGACAGTTTTTAGTTTGTGTAATCATTCACTATTCAAGGGGATCTCCAAAGTGCCAGCCCGGTGTAGAAAAATAGGTCAATTCATATCTCTAAATCTAAAGACATAAGAGGAAGATCTCTTACTGCAATTGTTATGACTGTGCGCACAGAGGCAGAGCACACTGTTTGTATGTAAAGCTCAAGCTCAAGCTTTTTTGGCGAAACGCGCATCGGGATTTTTATATATGGGGTTGGATAAAAGATATGGGACGACATTTTGCCTATACTATCTGAGACAACACCACCCATACTAGACTTTTTTATTTTTATTTAATTCTTTATTTTTGTAGTGCTAGGATGGGTAACAAGCATATAATGACAGTTAGTGCGAAAAGAAAATATAATGAGGTTAATATCTGGATTGTCAACATATGTCAGCGGTAGAGCACCTTTTATGTTTATAACACGAGACATTGGTGAAAGCTGTACATTAAGCAGTAGTGCTAGGGAGTGTTGTGATAATAAAGCAATTACATTCCAGTACTACCCTTCACTTAAAGAAGGCAAGCTAGGACATGAGAAACAGGCTAGGGGTTATCACGATATATACATATGTACGTTTGCCACCGAGAGCCAGCCGCAAGATGATTTGTCTCAAGGGAAATAGTAGTCAGCGTATCTGCCAAATTGTAGCTCGGCAAATGAGCCATACCAAGGCATGGAAGAGTATGCTTAGTGGCAGGTGGGTGACAGTGAGGATTGGTTTCTAGGATCCCTATTGCGGGTGGTTATAAAATATAGCGGTGATCTGTCAGCAGTAATGGGCTGCGTTGTGCTTATTTTCAGCAGAAATGCAGTTGAGCCCAATGGAGAATGAAGTAAGCTCCATATCCCCGGAGCTTAAGGGGGGGGGGGGGAGTTGTGTTTGAGGAGCGATTGCTAGTATTAGCGCATTGCGCAGAGGCATGAATGACTCATGTAGGTCTGAGAGTCCCGGAGGACTTATCTAAAGGAGAGTAAGTCGGAACGTAAAAAAAAACATCAATAAAACAAAATGCATAGGTACAACTTTACATAAAGCAGGTATAACTGTGGACTGTAGGTCAACAAAAGGAGAGTCTTTCAGTTAGGTGCCTCATCCTGTGGCCAATGAGTTGGCGGGCGTAAAAACCGCTACGTTGTCGACATCCCACGCGTGTGTTGATCCGTTCGGCCTGGCGGTGGTGGTAGTAGTCAGTCCCAGGGAGTGCAGAAAGTCATTGGCGTCGGACACTGAGGTGAGTCTGTGTTTTTTGCCATTCCTGTCTACCACAAGTGCCCGTGGGATCCCCCACCTGTACGGAATATCTGCTGTTCGCAGTTGCGAGGTCACCTCCTTCAATGTGGCGTGCCACTGCAGTGTGGATCTGCTGAGGTCTTGAAAGAAGCACAGTGAGTGCTGTTCAAAGACGAATGGTTATTGGCCTTTAATTTGTGCCATAAATGTGTCCTTGTCAGTTCGTGACCGAAAGCAAATAATGACATCCCTTGATCCCGAGGGTTTGTTTGTGAGGCTTCCCGGGAGGCGGTATATCCCATCAAGTTGCATACCTTTAGCCTGTTTGGGTGTCAGAGTAGTGGAGAGTAATCTCCTGATGTACTGTGGGAGCTCTCCAGCATTGAGGGCGTTTGGGATCCCTCTGATTTTGAGGTTGCGCTGTCTTGCTGCATCTTCCATCTGTCCCACTTTTGCCGTCAGCTCTGCACATGTGAGGGTTACCCCCTGCAGCTGGGCTGTAGTGATATCCTGTTTAACTCCGAGGCTGCGGACATTGTATCCTGCCTGCTAGAGTGCTGAGGTCTGTTTTCAGGACCGCCATTTCAGAGGCTATGTAGGCTTTAAGCTCCGCCACCATCGCGGTTATATCTGTTTTTGTGGCCAGTTGCGGGTCGAGTTGCCGCTGGGGGGGCCACCCTGCCAGTTCGAGTGTGCGGCTGAGTCTCCTCCGGTTCCGGATCTTCCTCTTCAGAGGCCACTGTGGATCTGCGTGGTGTCTCTGCCATTCGATCCGCCATTTTAGGCCTGGGTGTCTGGGTGAGTAAAAAGCTAATATCCCGGGTGTTGCTCTCGCCCGAGCCCCGAGATTTGCGGGAGTGTTTGCCCATGTTCTCCTGCTCCAGTTGATGCTTTCGGAGTGCAGACCCGTTGTTCTGATTAGGGTAAATTGGGGTTTCAGGAGTTTTCAGTATCGGAGCTCAGGGTGCATACGACCGCTCCGTTGGCTAGTTGGCTCCGCCCCCCCATACTAGACTTTTAAACATTACACGAGTATTCTCTGTTCGTTTGATTTTTCACCTCACCCACGAGGTTTTCTCAGTTAATTATATATTATTTCAAGGATATATTTTTTTTCCCCCTCTAAGTGAGGGGAGGGGGGTTTAGCTTTATTAAGGGGTGCCCTCGGAGGCACAGTAGTATAGAGACGGGCTGTACTTGCTTATCTATACTCTGGAATCTCATTCCGCTCTAATAGACGACTTGCAACATTATAACCTTGTCTCACTTTGCTTTCCTCCTCCGGCCAATTTATTAGTTACCATTTATAATTTATTATTTACTTTTCGTTACTTTACCTTTTTATATTTATTTTACACATTGCTAATTTCAGTGTAATTACACTCCACAGTTTTAGAGTGGACAGTCTCTGATTTTTTTTTTACATTTTCCTTATTTCATTTTACTTTTATTTTTGCTTCTTATATTGTTTAATTTTATTTATTCACTATTATTAGTTTATTGATATTTATTTACATATTTTTTTCTAGACCAAAGTTTTGTAGGATTTATTCCTAACATAGATACTCTATTTGATCCTCTTTGAGATTGAGGTATATATATATAAGTTACGTTTTATTAGGGTTACTCCCCACCCATGGGGGCTTATCTCCTAAATGGTTATTTCTTGTGTTCTTTTTGTTAATATGTTAAAACTAAAATTGTATGTGTAGGATGTACAGGGATGGTGCAAGGATTTTTGGCTACACATGAGAAGGTGAAGGCAGAGACATACATACACAGACATATAGTCACATAGAGATATACAGAGACACACAGACACAGGCAAACAAAGACATACATATCCAACATACACAAACATAGAGTCATACAGACACAGGCATACAGAGAAGGGGCAGATCCAGAACCTAACCTCGGGAGGTTGTGGTAGGGTGATCGGGGCTGTAATTGAGTTAGAGGTTGTAGTAGGGAGCTAGGTGCTGTCGTGGGCGATAGAGGCTGTAGTTGAAGGGATGTGTAGTAGAGAAGTCAGGGGATTTAGAGGGGTACACGGGCTGTGGTAGGAGCACAAGGGCTGTGGTGGAGGGCACACGGTTTTATGGTGGGGGGCAATGGGGCTGTGGTGGTAAGAAAAGGGGCTGTGGTGGAAGGCAATGGGGCTGTAGAGGGGGAGGCAGGGGCAGTAGAGAGGGGCACAGGAACACTAGAAGGGGCACCAGGGCAGTAGCGGGGGGGGGGGGGGGGAGGGAGGGAGGCAGCATTCCTCACACACAGCAGCATTCCTCACACACACAGCAGCATTCCTCACACACAGCAGCATTCCTTACACACAGCAGCATTCCACACACAGCACCCCTTACACACAGCAATCCTCACACACACACAGCAATCCTCTCACACACACACAGCACCCATCACACACAGCAACTCACACACACAGCACCCCTCACACACAGCACCCCTCACACACAGCACCCCCTCACACCAGGGCCAGATTAAGAGCCCAGTGGGCCTGGTGCTGACTGACAATTATGATGGGCCTAATTACAAAATCTTATTGACCAACAACACTAAAACAGTCATACCTCGCAAGCGTCATGTATCTGATGGAGATGGTGCTGGAGGGAAACTCATAGGATGCAGCTATGAGAAAACACATACCCTATGCTAATCTCATGCTTTCATCTTTCAAGTAAACCAGTCCCATACCATACCCCCTAACAGCAGTGTCCAGTAAAGCAGGAAGTCTATGGATGGGGTAAAAGGGTGGGCCACTGTAACAAATCGCATAACCAGAACTGCCGAAAGGGATGAACATACACAAAAAGGGGACATGTCTGTGTCCCCATGTCTCCCAGTCCCTTAGTGTCTGTGTCCCTATGTCTCCCAGTGTCCCCATGTCACTAGGACACTAGGGGACATTGAGAGACACTGGGACACTGGGAGACATGGGGACACTGAGATACTAGGGAACACTGGGAGACCTAGGGACACAGAAACTCTTGGGGACACGGAGACATGGGGACACTAGGTGACTTTGAGACACGAGGACACTGGGAGACATGGGGCACTGAGACACTGTGATACATAGGGGACACTGTGATATATAGGGGACACTGGAGACTTGATAAAGACCTGGATACATTGCAGTGTCCAATAAAACTGCTTAAATCTATCACAGTGAGTGCCTGATATTTTTTTCTTTTATACTAGGGGACACTGAGACACTTGGGGGCACTGTGAGACATGGGGACACTGGGATACTAGGGGATACTGAGAGACTAGGGGGCACTGAGACACTATGGACACTGGGAGACACTAGGGACACTGGGAGACATGAGGATACAGAGACACCAGGAGACACGGGGACACTGAGACACTAGGGACACTGGCTGGGAGACATGGGGACACTGAGAGACTAGGGGCCATTGTGTCCCTAGTGTCTCAGGGTCCCCATGTTCCCCAGTGTCCCTATATCTCCCAGTGTTCCAATGTCTCAGTGTTATTGGGCAGACAAGATGGGCCGAATGGTTCTTATCTGCCATCACATTCTATGTTTCTATGTTTCTATGTCCCCAAGTCTCTCACTGTCCCCATGTCTCGCAGGCTCAAAACTGCTGTCTGGACTCTCCGTGCAGAGCTTCTCCCCTGCGGATCAGTGAGTAGAGAGAGGAAGGGAGGGAGATGCTGTAACTTCTTATCCCGGCCTCTCTCCACACAAACACCGACCCCTACTGGCCGGCACTGGTATTGCAGAATAATCTCTGTTTATACTGAGACAGACATTGGTATTGCCGGTATTACTGCAATACCGGCACCGGCTAGGCAGCCTCAAATACTTCTGCTAAATACCTGGCAACCATAAGAAATACATGAGAAATACCTGGCAACCCTAAAAGTAGTGTGTAAAAAAAAAAAAAAGTTTATTTTTTTTGTTTTTTAAATCAATGGGCCTATTCCATGGGCCTGGGCCTGGAGCTGCAGCTCCATCAGCCCATATGTTAATCCGGCCCTGCCTCACACACAGCAATCCTCTCACACACAGCACCTCTCTCACACACACATAGCACCTTCCTCACACACACATAGCACCTCTCTCACACACACACACACAGCACCCCTCTCACACACACACACAGCACCCCTCACACACACAGTACCCCTCTCACACACCACCCTTCACACACACACAGCACCCCTCACACACAGCACCTCTCACACAGACACACACACAGCACCCCTCACACACATCACCTCTCTCACACACACACAGCACCCCTCACACACAGCAACTCATTCACACACTACCCTTCACGCACAGCACCCCTCACACACAGCACCTCTCACACAGACACACACACAGCACCCCTCACACACAGCAACTCATTCACACACTACCCTTCACGCACAGGATCCTACACACACAGTATCCCACACATACAGCACCCCTCACAGACACAAACTGCACCCCCACTGCTGTCTGTCTGTATTCAGCATTTTGTGTGTGTGTTTAGCAGTGTGTGTGTGTGTGCGTTCAGCAGTCTCTGTATGTATTCAGCAGTCTGCATGCATATATTCAGCACTATGTGTGTATGTATTCAGCAAACTGCATGTATTTAGCAGTCTGTGTGTGTGTATTAAGCAGTCTGTTTATGGGTTTAGCAGTCTGTGTGTGTACTCAGCAGTCTGTCTGTATTCAGCAGTCTGTGCGTGTGTATTCAGTATTCTGACCCCTCTCCGCCACCTCCATTGTAAGGAGTTAAACCATTTCAGAAGTTTGCAGGGCACTGTATTGATGAAAACAAGTCACCTGGAATACTTGTGGGCCGGTGTGATTCTAATTTATTTCCAATAGCTTTTTCTAATCCACGTTTTGTGTTTCTGATTCTGATTTTGGCATTTACTAACTATCGTACTTTCTATACTTTTGACGTGTCTATTGTTATTCGCTATGCCTGATTTCTGGCTTGTCCCTGACTATTCTCTATTCCATGTTAAGTCTGGCCAGTGTGCGTTTATTCTTGGTATATATCATTACTCAATGCGTGTTGAGTCTCCCGGTATTCCTGACACGAATGCCTCGCACATTTGAAGCCTTGGGAGAAAACCAAAATTAACTTTCCCCTTCATCTCACCATGTATTTGTGTTATATTGATGATACAAATTGTGCACTTCCTGTAATAATAGACAGTCCATAGTGTCCATTATAAAGACACAAAATAATAAGGGATGTTCACTAAAATGAGAATTGTTGTGAATTCAAAGTGATTTCAAATCCAAAATTGCCAGATTGGATAAACTCCTCAGATATGCTTAAATTTGAATTCCCTTATACTACTTAAAATACCACTATAGGCACCCAGACCACTTCAGCTCAATGAAGTGGTCTGGGTGCCAGGTCCATCTAGGGTTAACTCTGCCTGCTGTAAACACAGCAGTTTCAGAGAAACAACTATGTTAACATTAGGGTTAATCCAGCCTCTAGTGGCTGTCTCACTTCATGTGAGCTGAAGTTGTCTGGGTGCCTATAGTGTCCCTTTAAGCACACTCTCTGACACACACCCACACTGGCCGATAATAATAATAATAAAGTATTTAACTATTGTACTTTCTATACTTTTGACTTGTCTATTGTTATTCGCTATGCCTGATTTCTGGCTTGTACCTGACTATTCTCTATCCATTTACATGTTAAGTCTGGCCAGTGTGCGTTTATTCTTGGTATATATCATTACTCAATGCGTGTTGAGTCTCCCGGTATTCCTGACACGAATGCCTCGCACATTTGAAGCCTTGGGAGAAAACCAAAATTAACTTTCCCCTTCATCGCACCATGTATTTATGTTATATTGATGATACAAATTGTGCACATCCTGTAACAATAGACAGTCCATAGTGTCCATTATAAAGACACAAAATAATAAGGGATGTTCACTAAAATGAGAATTGTTGTGAATTCAAAGTGATTTCAAATCCAAAATTGCCAAAATTTGAATTCCCTTATACTACTTAAAAGACCACTATAGGCACCCAGACCACTTCAGAGAAACGACTATGTTTACATTAGGGTTAATCCAGCCTCTAGTGGCTGTCTCACTTCAAGTGAGCTGAAGTTGTCTGGGTGCCTATAGTGTCCCTTTAAGCACACTCTCTGACAGACACCCACACTGGCAGATAATAATAATAATAACAAAGTATTTAACCAGGAAAGGTACATTCAGATTACTCTGGTTTCCAAGTACATCCTAGGGATGGTACCTTAGCCCAACATCCAGGGGTTGTTACTATCACCCAATTTAATGGTACTCATTCTATCTACCTCGGAAGGATGAAGGGCTGAGTCAACCCGTACACGTACATATGCTAACAGACGTAAATACACTCATACACACATACATTAACAGACTTAAACTAACAGGCATACACACACACACACACACACGCACACACTAACAGACATACACACACTAACAGACATACACACACACACACACACACACACTAAAAGACATACACACACACATATTAAAATTAACATTTCCCACCCAGCCTGCCTACCTTTTGGGAAAGCTGGCATGGATGGATTTGCTGCCCCCTGAGTGCCTGCAGGGGGAACGGCGTTCCTGCTGTGAAAAAAGTGCGGAAATGCTGTTCCCACGCATTCCTGCAGGACTCAAGCCCTGGTCTTGTAGTTTTAACCCTTTAATGGCAATGTATACCTTGCAGGACTGTCTTTAATATTGACTGAACCTTTGGTAAAGCATTTGCTTGGGCCCCCTGGGCCCTATCCTCCCTTCCCAGGCATGCAATCACGTCCTCCACCCCAACGCAGTGGTGGACCTAAAGTAGAGAGGTGCAAGAATTTTCTACGGGTGATTAAAAGGTAGATGTCGTGCAACTCCAGCAATGCCTTGACAGCTGGGGCTCTACCATTTACCCATGTTTGCAGGTTTGCATTTAACACTAAGCAGTTTTTGTGTGTTTGAATGTAAACAGGTTTTTGTATGGAATATGTTTGTATGTGGTGTTAGCATGATTGCAAGCATGTATTCATGTGAAGTGTTGGTTTTTGAATGCAGGGGTGTATTTACATATACTTTTGGTGTGTAATACAGACGTGTGTTTGTACCTAGTGCTGAAGTTTGAATGCAGGGGTGTATTTATGTGTAGTGTTAGTGTGTGAATGCTGAGATGTATGCACATATACAGACACACACACACACAGATATATATACACACAAACACATGCAGACGCACAGATATACACACTGGCACACATGTAGATACACATATACACAATCTGACACACATGCAAATACACAGACACACACATAGACACACTGAAACACACAAAGACAACATACAGATACACACAGATATATTGGCACATATAGAGACAGACACACACACACGCACACAGACATGCTGACGCACACTGACAGACATACTGACACACACACAAACACACACACTGACAGACCTACCTTGGAGGCTGGCTTTCCTGCTGGTGGCTGAAGGTGTTGGGGTCTGGCTCTCTCGGCCAGCCCCCTCCACTCTGCCTACTCTTCTTTCCCGCGCACTCCTGTCTTTGTAGGAGGAAGTGACGCGCGGCCCTCACTTCCTCCCAGCCTGGGGGCAGGTCATGCTGTTAAAGCGCCTCAGCGTGCGACCGGGCCCCTGCTGACAGAACCCCCGGGTGGCCCTTTGTGACTGGGTCACCCGGTGGGCCTCGTTAGTGTTTGGGTTACCGGCCGGGGGGGTGGAGGGGAATGGTTGAGGCCAGTGGGGTCCACGGTGCAGCTGCTTCGGGTCCCCCAAGAGTAACTGGGCCCGGGGCAGCTGCCCCGTTTGCCCTGCGTTAAAGATGGGCCTGATACCTTGAAGGTTTAAACACGCCTCTAGTGGCTGCCTTCCAGACAGACACTAGAGGCACTTCCGCATGAAGCATTGAATTGTATTCAAAGCTTTCCTATGATATGAATTGGATGTGCACAGGGCCCTCAGTGCGCATGCTCATCTGTCCCCAATGAGAAGCATTGGATTGGTCCAGCGCCTCCTCAATGATTTCTTGAGAAGCAGAGCAGTTAGCAGCACAAAATGAGTCTCAGTGCTGTAAAAAGATAAAGTGCCTGGAGTTGCCTAGCACTGTCCCACCACTCAGTGTTAAACCATTTCAAAAAGTTTAATATTAAATAAGTTTCCATGACCAACCATTGCCTGGTCCCTACTGAAGGTACAGCTAAGGCAGAGATCACACACTTCCTTCTAGTCATACCAATCCATACCATCAGTGGGTGCTGCAAAAGCATTGACTGAAAGAGGTCAGCTTACACTCTCAGCCAATCACAGCTGCCTATTGCTGCTTAGTCTAAAGCTTCCTCATTAGCCCAAGCAACTCAGAGGGGATGTGGGCTGCTGAGGACGCACTTAAGCATTAAAACGCTAAAAAATGATTAACCTTGAATGGAAGGACGGCACCAGGGGACTCTAGAAACTATAACCACAATGAATGAAAAAGAAAGCAGTTATAGTGCCTACAGTGTCCCTTTAAGACAAATAAAAACATTTAAAAGACCTGAGTCTTTCTTCATGTCCTCAGGAAATATAAACTGTCACTCTGTATCTTTGCCTGCGGGAACCGGCTCACACTGCAAAGCATTCTGGGACACACAGCCAAAGGGCATCTCTTTCTGCCTGACATTTTTTGTACATGTTGGCAGGGAGTCAGGGGGAGAGAACGTGCCTTGCATGAGAGGTCAAAGTGTTCCCCTGAAAGCCCCTTCTAACCCTCCCCAGAATTAAGCAATATTAAAGCATAAAACAGTACATGTACCCAGCGCTGATCTGAAAAGGCTGAAAAATGTGCAGTACACATTCACCACCTGGTGGTGAGTGGAGTGTACTGCACAATCTTTAGGTAGAAATGTACTGTACTTGTTGATGGACTTGGGCGATTGGAGATTTCTTCGAAAGTCCGAAAACAGACAAAGGACGCATAATTAAGCAAATAAACAAAACCACCAATCGATCAATTTTTGGGTGATTCGGACTTTAAAAACACCAACAATTAGTTTGTTGGCAGTACTAGCAGACTGTGGGCAAATAGTAAAAAAACAAACAAAAAAAACCTCAGAGGTGCAAGGGTTGATTGTGTTGCGTCTGGTGAGCACTTGCTAGCTAGCTGCCACAATAAAAAAAATAATGAAAATAAAAATCCTTATGTGGGTCAACACAAATTCCAAATTAGTATAAGGGAGTATAATATTTCCCTTGTGCCCCCACCCCCACCCCCGCGGCATGTCTACTAAAAAGTGAGTAGCCAGTGGACCCATCCCTTGTGGCCCCGCTCAGGGCTTGTTACTATACCCAATGTACAGCGCTACGGAATGTGATGGCACTATATAAATAATAAAATAATAAAAATAATAATAATATAACAGTTCTCCCCCCCCCTTTTTTCCTTTATTAATATATCATTGTAAAAATAAGTCTTTGACCCCACAACCTATACCTGTGTATATCACCTGCATTCACTAATGTTGTTCAAACTTTGCTTCCCATTGACCCCATGCTTCTATAGATTTGTGGTGTCTGTTTGAGCTTAGATAAGCCATCTTTTCGTACCTGCCATTTCAAGACACCTGACGTATCACGAGTTTACCTCAGCCATCATTTCCCAGTAAGGTTTGATCACCGCACACTCCCACCAAATGTGGAAGATGGTGCCCCTCTCCACCCCGCACCTCCAGCACCTGTCTGTCATTGTACTAAACATGTGGGCCAATCGTGTTGGCACCAGGTACCATCTGGTTAGAATCTTCCGAAGGAGTTCTAAATGCGATACCCAATGAGTGTTTCTTACGAGCCCTGAATGCCATCTCCCATTGTTTCTGGGGAATCGCGCGGCTCAGCTCTGTCTCCCATTCCTTTGTGTACATCAGCAACCTGTTATCTGTGTGATATACTATAGTGTCATAGTACACTGAGATGACTTTCTGTTTCAGTAATATGTCAGCACACATTTTCTTAACGATGGACATTCCCTTGGTCAGGGCCCCTAGCAGGTTGCAGACCCTGTAATACTGATCTCATCTGTAAATGCGGTAGTTCATGATTCTCCTGCACTTGCGGGAGTGAAGCCAGGTGGTCTTCCAGCCACAACTGGTGAAGGCTGGTTTTTCCCCTGCCTTCCCATCTTCTACTGTCAAATGTGGGGGTTAGATACTTAAAACACCCAACAGCTAGCGAGTCTGGGGACCATGTGTAAAATGTGCCCCTAAATTTATCCCACGATTTGATCATAGCTGTTGTGATACATAGCATTTTAGGCGTTCTTAGTCTAGCGGCTTTTGGTAACCATAACAGTTTGTCTACACCTTCCGGGACTGACCAGTGTGACTCAATGGCTGCCCATTGGGGCGGGTTATGGGCGTCATGTGCGCTAATCGCTTGAGCTATCAGGGTAGCATGGTAGTATTTCTGGAGGTGCGGGCTACCTAGCCCACCCCCCGCTACCTTCCTCACTGTGGTGGCTTTGGGGATGCACATTTTGCCTTTACATAAAATAAACCTGTCCAAGTCCCTCTGTACCTTCAACAAGAAGAAGGGCTGGAGTGCTATTGGTAGGTCACTGCCATGCGACCCAACCATGTCAGGAATTTGCCTTTCCATCCAGTTATAGTAAATCGAATCTCTTTGGCTAGTCTATCGTAATTGGCCTTCTGTAAATCTTGTAAGATTTTTTTAATTTTTTTATAATTTTTTATTTTCGTAGTGCCTTGGAAATTTCACAAGGTAACAAAGACATTGTAGAGGGTATCAAAAGAAATATCCATATAAATTCAACATATGTCTGAATGACTGCAGATTTTTTTTTTGAGTCATAGTAGGTCAAAATGTGTACTAGATTAATCTGCGAGGCTTAGGCTAGAGCAGACCTGTCCAATAACACAACTGTAGCTTACTATCCAGATGCAGAGAAATAAAAAATACTAGTCTTAGTCTTTAGGTTGTGATAAGCATACTATGTTAACTCATAATAGAATCACTAATAAGGTGTAGTAAACAGACTAGCTGATCATATACATCTGAGTAATATATAGAGACTGCCTTTTGTAGATGGAAGATGTGTCCTGGACAGAGATATGGTGCTTAAATGAACACCTAAGAAGCCCCCAAGGTGAGAAGTGATGCTGATAGACAAAAAAACTAAAGGAGAAAAGACAACTACATAAACATCAGGACAAGCAAAGTCATACATCTGCTCATCATAGGGAAGTAAAACTATGCATCAGAGGGGAAGCAGTGCCAGCCGGCAGGAGTCCCATGTATGCTCAGCCGATGCCTCTCTGGGGCTTGTCATCAGGCCTGTGGGCCAAGGCAAAGGCTGCAGGAGCAGCAAAGGGATGCATATAGCCATGCCCAGCTGTGACCTGGAAGGTCTTGTCAGGGAGACAGTACTCATGAGAAGGTCTTCCACAAGGTCCCCTGACAGGTTGAGAGTCCCAGTGCCATATCTCAACAGTTCCCGTTTTGGTGCCGCTGTTTGCAGCAGTGAGGAGCACTTCCTGCTCTGCCGACATGTTGGGGCTCCTCTCACTGCCGGTGTAGCCAGCTTCTGTTGCAGAGTAAGGCTTTGCCTGTGAAATGAGTGATCACACGGCTGCTTTGGGACTCGTTGCTGCAGCTTGCTTTCCAACTTGCGCTATCAAAAGTGCGGTCCAGCCTGGACAATATGTTGTGCGTTTCCTCTGTGTTGTTGGGGGACCATGCGGCGTCTGCCATCTTAGGTGAGTCGCTTGCTTTTTTGTTCGCTTTTGTGGTTTCACCCTGAGTTCCCACTAGGTTAAGGCAGCCTCCTGGGGATGGACCGGAATCAGCCCCGCCAGTCCAGGGGGGTGGGGGGGTTGTAACGGGGTTCCTGCCCAGTGTTCCCCCGCCCTGTGCAATCTAGGCTGCATGATTTAAGATGTACCGCAGACAAGCCCCTGTCGATTCTTTTAACCCTTTGGTGAAGCTTAGCTAGGTCTAGACGTAGGTAAGTAGCTGGATTCAGTCGAAATCTTGCTTAATAGGACAAATAATTGCATTTAAATCCAGTATAGGAGAGGAGCTCTACTGAAACACATCTAGCCACCACGGCTGTTGGGCCCCGCCCCATCTTGTAAGATTTTTGTAATCCTAATTCCCAGGTATGCAATAAAATCCTCCCTCCAATCATACTGGAACTTCCATTTTAACTCTTGGACTGTTCCCGTGCTCAACCCCACAGGCATCGCCTGCGTCTTAGTTTCGTTAAGCCTTTAATAGGAAAACCTACTATACTCCTGTAAAGTGGCAGTTAAAGTGGCAGTTAAAGCTGGTAGGGATGTAACAGGATGTAACAGGGTCAAAAGGACATCGTCCGCAAACATGCTCATGCGTAAAGCAGGGTTGATAATGGACACCCTTGACGGTTCATAATGGCAAAGGGTTCCGACTGGAAGCCCCCATATGTCACTTTTGCCATGGGCATATTGTACAGTGCTCTACCCAAATCCAGGAAAGCATTCGGGAAGTTAAACCTCCTCAGGGTTGCCTCCAAGAAGTTCCAGCTTAGGTGGCCAAATGCTTTCTCTGCATCATCGAGTCCACAATGTCCAGAACTCTTCTGGTTTTGTCCATGCCCTGCCTACCCTTCACAAATCATGTTTAGTCGGGATGAATGAGCGTAGGGAGCACTGATTTCATTCGATTGGCTAAAATTTTCACAAACAATTTTTTTGCGTCCGAGTTGAGTAAAGATATAGGCCTAAAGTTCTTACAGCACGTAGGGGATTTTCCCGGTTTGGGGAGGGCCACCACTGTGGCAGCTAACATTTCCTGAGGTGGCTAAGAGGTCAGAATTGCCTCAGTAAACAGCAGGAGCAGCTGTGGGGCCAGCTCCTCAAATTTTTTATAGCATATTTGACAGGCCATCGGGACCTGGTGTTTTGTTTAGGGGTAGGATGTCAATGGGCAATTTTACTTCCTCAAGTGAAATATGGGCCTCCATATCATCTCTCTGGGTCTGTGATAAAACGGGGGTCTCAATTGAGGCTAAGTATTCTGCCGATTCTGCCATGGTGGCATGATATAAGGCGCTATCCTTGGTTAAATTATAGAGTTCGCCATAAAATGCTACAAACTCATTGCTAATTGTTGATAGGGTGATCAATCTCTCTTTCCCGCTGGAGATGATGTATTGTAATCTGGTGCGTGCTTGTTGGTCTTTGAGTTTGACTGCCAGAATTTTCCCCGCCCTGTTCCCCTGAGAGTAATGGGACGTTTTCAATTTTTTGAGGTAGAAGCTTGTACGTTTTAAATTGGCCTCCAAAATATTCTCTTGTAATTTTTGGATGTCTGCTCTATGTTGGATAGTATGTTTCAGCAGATTGGCATTATGCAACGCCCTCAGCTGTGTGGTCCAGTCTGCCATTAGGCTCAGGGCCCGTTTCTTAAGGTAGGAGGCTTGTTTAATGAATATTCCTCTTGCCACTGCCTTATGTGCCTGCCATATCAACTCCCTGGAAACTCCAGGTACATCATTGGTAGAGAAATATAGCATCAGGTGCTCTTTCAAGGTATTTACATAGTCAGGGTTTTGAAGTAGCGATTCATTGAGGCGCCACAGTGGTTTGCCTTTAAAAGAAAAGCGGTCAGAGATCGTCAGAACGACAGGCAAGTGGTCTGACCAGTCTATAGTCCGTATGGTGCATTCTTTAATCTGGGGTAATTTTGGGCCCTGGACAACATCAGCACTGGAGTCCCCACGTCCAGCGTTACGGCTTGGTTGGAAACTTGCCGTCCTCCATCCACCCTGGATCCAAGACCAGGATCCAGCTTCCAGTAGGTAAACCTCTCCTACTCCAGAGAGTGTAGCAGGAACAGCTCTTAAAAGAGCTAGTGATTATAATCCCATGGGTAGATATAGCCTTTTTCCCCCACACATGAGATGAGACTCTATGTTGAGGGTAAAACAGGAACTAAATTTTAATGGAGGCCTTTTATGCAAGTTTCCCAACAAGGGTGACACCCAGGAAGACCTTGTTGGGCACAGGGACACAAAGTGAATAAACCAATAAAAACAGAGTCATACAATGAGACACTCTCATACACAAACAATAGAATCCCTCTTCTGTGCTTGGGAGATAAATGAACCAGGAACTGTACTAATCTAACCCAATTTTCTCCAAGCACAGAAAAACATACAATTTTATGACACCCCAAAAAGTATCTTAAAAAAAACACGTCAAACCCCATACAAGTTACATCCCCTGATAGCCCCGATCTGGGTGAACAACATATCCAAAAATCACCCTGATCGGTTCAGGGGTTCAGGAATTTCCTGGAAGTCATATTTTTGACCGACCGTGCACATGGTCCTTTGCCCAAAACAGTTCCAGGGAAATCAGTGCTAATAGTCGGTCAAGTTCGGTAGTCTTTTACAGGTTTCCCTGCAGGGCCTATAGTATGTGAGCAGGAGGCTGGCAAGCAGGCCCCTCCAGTACAAGTGACGAGGTTACTTTCGCCACACATAGTACCTTTCAATCCTCGTGTACTTCCGAATGTCTGAATTGCCGAGGTCCCAAAGTTCCGAAATTACCGAATTTCCGAAGTGTCGAAGTGCCAAAGTTCCAGGCTGCTCACTGTTTACTAGACATGCCCCAACTCGCGCTATTACGAGTAGGGGCAAAATGTACTAATACTAAGTGATTTTTACTTAGTATTAGTAAATTTGGCTTAAAGACCAATTTAGGTCTTTCAGCCTTTTGGCAGATAACTCCCTAATACCGTGGGAATTAGGGAGTTATCTACCAAGCGGCTGCAAGAGAAGTCCCGAAAATTTTCCCCATGCACAGGTCTAACTAGTATGGACATGAGAGAAAAATGTATATTCCCTGCCGTCGGGATGGATTGCTCTCCACTTGTTGTATAGATTATAAGAGTGAAATAATGTACCCATCTTTTTAGCCTTGTTCGTCAAGTTCTTCGCCTTAGAGACAGTCTTTGCCGATGATGTGTCTAGGTGTGGTTCTAGAGTACTGTTAAAGTCTCCACACAAGATCAAGAATCCCTGGTGGATCTGATCGATTTTAGCAAACACTGTCTTTAGGAATCCCTTTTAATGATCATCAGCGTATATGTTCGCAATAGTGTACATAGAATTATTAATGTCAGCTACTATGATTAGGTATCTGCCCTTGGGGTCTGTCACCTTCATTATGAGTGAAAATGCTAGTTGGTTACCGATCATGATAGACACTCCCTTCACTTTAGATTCTGAAGTTGCGTGATATTGATAGGGAAATAGTTTGACCTGAAACCTACACGGGAGAGAGGTCCATTTTTTTTTCCAATTCTTTATTTTTAGTCAAAAATAGCACAACAAAGTGATACTCATTACAGAACACCACTATACACATGGTACAGCAGCAAAGAATTAAACAATATATGACATCAAGTGGTGCAACTCATCCGAGTTAAACAGAATAACATTGTGTCTTTAATTCATCTCATGAGCATATGCACCCACCTTGTTATCGATACCTATATGAAACCCACATTTTTTATTTTTCTTGTATAGTCGACACAATTAGTAGAAGAGAAATATAGTAAAGAGTATAGTAAAGAAAGATCCCTCAGATCTAGCGGAATCCATACCCTAGGAAGATTGCATAATCCTGTGCAAGACCCCGATATGATGCTCACATTTTTTTTCTTTAAACTCCCTAAGAGAGCCTACTTAGTTTCTAGAACTGTCCAAGGACAGAAAAGCTCCTGGAAGGCGTATAGGAGAGCCACTTCAGGAAAATAAGGAAAAGATAGAGAGTTGTGGTCGCCTTCTGGGGGGGAAAGCCGGGGGCGGGTCCGGGCGAGTGTCGCCTCCGTCGGCCCCTTCACCTACGTCCTATGTCAGTCAGCAAGGTCACTGTAGAACCAGGGTTCCCATATTTTCTCAAATGTATGTATATGTCAGTTTATCCATCAGACAATTGTACTTAACTTTATCTGGGACTTAAGAGGGAACGGTGGGCTGCAGCCAAATCTGGGCAACCGCCCGTCTGGTCGACAAGGTGACTTTCTGCATCAAAGTTTGTTCTATTCGAGTCCACCCTTCCAATGGCCTATTCAGGAGGCACTCCCATGTGGTTAATTCCGGTTGTCTGTTAAAAAGCTTTTCCAGAACATTGCCTACTGCAGACCAGAGTAGCCTAATCTGGGGGCATTCCCACCACATATGTAGGTATGAGCCTGTGAGGCCGCATCCCCTCCAGCACAAGTCAGTTGGGGTCTGGTGCATGCGATAAAGTTTCACTGGTGTAGTATACCCCCTCAACATAGTCTTAAAACATTGCTCTTGCAACGTGACACATATGGAGGAGGAAGCCGCCGCCTCCAAGATATAGTCTGCCTCCCATTGGGAAATGTAAGTCAGTTGCCCCCATTCCTTTGTTTCCGTACATAGATAAGCATACAGTAAGGCTATGAGACCTCGCTGGGGGGTTTCATTCAGACACAGCCTCTGATAAAAGGTCAGATTTTTATGCGCAGCCTCTTTAACGCATATCCGCTTCGCAAAGTCCCTTATCTGTAAACAGCGAAAGACGTCAGCTGGGGTAAGTGTGGTGCATGCTTGAAGTGTATCAACGGAACCCTATCTGAGCCCCTTCATATAATGACAATATTTCTGGAGGCCTGCCTGTTCTATATTTTATAAGCCGCGGGCCGACATACCTGGAGGGAACACCTGGTTTCTGAGGAATGTAGTGAGTGGGGCCGGGAAGAGGATAAGCCAAATTTAAAAGCTATTGCATCCCAATTTCTGAGAGCGTTAAGTATAGCTGGGTACATGGACCATAATATCACTCTATTACATGCTATCCCCAGGAACCCACATATAATATTGGGGAAGATATGCTCCTGTCATTAAGGATTCCAACCCATTTCCTAATATCTATTGGTACATTCAGCGTTGCTAAAAAACCCATAGAAAGCATTTCCTATGGGGATGTCTAATGCGCGTACGCGCCCATTGCCGCGCATGCGCATTATGTCTCCTCGACGGCTGATTTTGATGAGGGACATCAGCGCTGGACTCCGGTAAGTCACTGAAGGGGTTTTAACCCCTTCAGCAACTTGGGATGGGGGGTGGGAGGGAAAGGGGCACTACAGGGTCCTGCAGTGCCAGGAAAGCGAATATGTTTTCCTGGCACTGGAGAATCCCTTTAACAATAGGCCATGGTCAATATTGCCAAAGGCAGACATCAGTCGGAAGTTTAATAATAATAGTGGATATATAGCCAGTATTCACTGGCAAGAAGGAGTTGTCCTCTTCACAGGAGGGCTGTCTCTGTCCCATAGCAATTGTGTATGCCATATTATGTAATTTATTTATTTTTTATTCCTCTGATGGTGTTGTGCATGGAATGTGAACCATTCTTTCGCAACCTTTTCTAAAAAAGAAAAGTTTGAGACGGCAATGCAATTAGTATCTAGGCCTGGTTTATTTAGGGTAATCTGCTTTATATTTTAGGTGAAACCCTACAGTGTAAAGAATAACTGACGTTATTAAGGAAAGTACTGATTCGACCACCCCAGGAGAGACAATTATCTAGTCCACACGTTGTCAATCCAGTTCCTGCTAGATAACTCCAGAAAATATAATAAAATGGGAACAAAGAGATATTGTTATACTTTTTTTTTATGACTTTCACACTATAGGAGCCTAAATGGTATTATGTAATACAAGACAAAAGGAATCACTTGTTACCTTGGGTAAAGGTAAAGTGTTGTATAACACAAACAGTAGACATTACAGGAAAAAGGCCAACAAAGAAATATATAACACTTATTTACTGGAGGGAAACATTTACCCTAATATGTCATTTTTCTCATTAAAAAGTGCCTCAGGATGGTAGTCGGACTATAAATATAAAATTGCTCACATAATTGTCCTGTGGGCAAATTATAATTTTTTTTATTTTTTTTGTATACAATATGTTCTGAAAGTAGAATAGCTGTAAGCCCTCCGTGACCTTAGCAACTTTTACTTATGTAACCTACAGAAACCTGGCTCTAATCTCATCTGATACCGAGCCACAATGCCAATTGGAAGTGTATACATTAGCAATACTTCGAGAACTTGTGAGAGAATTAGAGCAAATGTATCCATGAATCCCAACTACTGACCATTTTTAATTTTTTTTATAATTCTTTATTTTTGAGTGCAGAGATAAGTATACGTTTCGGCAATATTACATGGCTTTACAGAGAAATTGACAATATTTTGTTCAGCATAGTCAGGGCCGGATTAAGAGCCCAGTGGGCCTGGTGCTGACAATTATGATGGGCCTAATTACAGAATCTTATTGACCAAAAACACTAAACAGTCATACCTCCCAAGCGTCATGTATCTGATAGAGATGGTGCTGGAGGGCAGGCCCGGACTGGCCATCGGGCAAACCGGGCAAATGCCCGGTGGGCCGCGATGGCCACGGGCCGGGGAGATCCAGCCGGTCTATGCAGGGCCGGCGCTATCCGAGCGCCGGCCCCGCTGTGTTGCATGAAGGGCCGGTGGGGAGATCAAAGATCTCCCTCACCGGCCCACATGCAATCAAACGCGGCCGCCGGCGGGGGAGAGAGGGAGAGAGGGAGGGAGACAGCCTGCCTGGAGAGAGGACCCGGCGGAGCTCTAACTTGCAGCTCCGCTGGGTTTCTCTCGCGAGATCCGTCCGTTGCCATGGCAACCGGCCGGGTCTCGCGAGAGTGAACTCTAGCCCCAAAGGGCTAGAGTTCACTTACCACGAGGACCACCAGGGATGGATGTCAGCAGCCCCCCCTCCGCTCAAGGCTATAGGTAAGAAATTAAGGGTGGGGGTATAATGTCTGTTTTTGTTGTTGTTGTTTTTTAACTTTTATTATAAAAGAAAAACACATCAATATTGGCATTTAGCTGCCTCCCCCAACACATTAGTAATACTACTGGAGGGGTTAAAATATGTTTATTATTATTATCATTGTATGAGGGTGATGTGTGTTAGGGTATTATTTAGGGTACAGCACCTTCATACAGCATCCTAACACACACCACCCTCATACAGCATCCTAACACACACCACCCTCATACAGCATCCTAACACACACCACCCTCATACAGCATCCTAACACACATCACCCTCATACAGCATCCTAACACACATCACCCTCATACAGCATCCTAACACACATCACCCTCATACAGCATCCTAACACACATCACCCTCATACAGCATCCTAACACACATCACCCTCATACATCACCCTAACACACATCACCCTCATACATCACCCTAACACACATCACCCTCATACATCACCCTAACACACATCACCCTCATACATCACCCTAACACACATCACCCTCATACATCACCCTAACACACATCACCCTCATACAGCACCCTAACACACTCAGCGCCCTAACACACTCAGCGCCCTAACACACTCAGCGCCCTAACACAGCACCCCAACACACAGCACCCTCACTCACACACACAGAACCTTCACACAGCACCCTAAAACACACACACACACACACATCACCCTCGCACAGCACCCTAACACACACACATCACCCTCACACAGCATCCTAACACACACAGCACACACACAGCAGCCCCCAAACACGCTGCACCACTCACACACACACACACCAAACATATATGAATATATACCCCTCACACACATACTGCACCCCTAAACACATTAAATTCCAGACAAACAATAGATTCCTACCCATCTCTGGATATCTACAGATATACACACACTAGATCTCTATATACACTCTGAATCCTCTATACACGCACACACACACTCACTAGATCTCTTATACACACTCCTGAGTCCTTCAAACACACACTAGATCCCCTACACACAGACGCTGCACCACCTACACACACACACTACATTTCTGACATACACACTCTGGATCCCCTTTGCACACACTAGATTCCATGTAAGCAAACACATAGTGTCTCCATAAATGGGATACAGTGAGTATCCCAATTATGGAAACCCCTGAGACAAGTTTCAAGCAAACAATGCAAGCATGTTATTAAATTTGCTTGCACTGTGCAGAACAAATACAGGGCCTTTTTCTCATGCCCTGGAAGAGCATTGAACCAACATGCTCACTTTGAGATGGGGCGTGCTTGTCATTGGGGATGACAAAACACACCCTATCTGGCCCCGCCCCCTTTTCAGTGGGCCGCTGTGAACAAAAAATGCCCGGGCTGAATTTTTTTCCCAGTCCGGCCCTGCTGGAGGGAAACTCATAGGATGTAGCTATAAGAATACACATACTCTATGCTAATCTCTATCTAATTTTTGCTTTCATCTTTCAAGTAAATCCATAACCCCTAACAGCAGTGTCCAGTGAAGCATGACATTTGCACAGACGTTATTCGGCATGTGCTAAAACTTTTATATAAACCTTTGTACAGACGATATTCGTCTTGCACTATAACCTTAAACTAAATAAGACACGGACACAGTTAATTCTGTTGGAGTATAAAGTCCACAGCTTTTATTAATTAAATTATTAATTAAATTATCATAAATTAACATAATTAACATAATTTAGGGTCATTGTCCAACTATACATTAAATTACTATACCCCCCACACAGTACCCCTGACAATGACCCTACCAATTGAACAATATATAACAAATAACAATGCACTTGAAACACGGCCTACCAAAGAGGCCCCACATCATATTGTTAACTGTAGGGGTGTACCTCAGACACCCCTACACCCACAGGTTCGTCGCCACCGAAGAGCTAGAACCAACCAGTCCTTAATTCCATCAGGCCTACACCTCGGCCTGTCCAGTCCAAACTCTACGCCAAATTCCAATTTCTACTATGCCCTGTTCCGCCGCTGTGACTGAAACGGAACTGCTAAACCTAGGGAGGGTGGGTGGGACAATTTACAGGTAAGAAAGGCTCTGGTTAAAATGGCCCCTATTCTAAAATGGCTGCTCTTTATACTCCCTGTCTCCGCCCCCAAGCTCCATTAAACTAATCCAACCCCCAAACACTAGCACCTGCCCACTTCCTGGCTCTGTCAAGGCCCACTCCTCCTATTGCGTTGTTCCATGGGCTTCATGACATTTGCACAGACGTTATTCGGCATGTGCTAAAACTTTTATATAAACCTTTGTACAGACGATATTCGTCTTGCACTATAACCTTAAACTAAATAAGACACGGACACAGTTAATTCTGTTGGAGTATAAAGTCCACAGCTTTTATTAATTAAATTATTAATTAAATTATCATAAATTAACATAATTTAGGGTCATTGTCCAACTATACATTAAATTACTATACCCCCCACACAGTACCCCTGACAATGACCCTACCAATTGAACAATATATAACAAATAACAATGCACTTGAAACACGGCCTACCAAAGAGGCCCCACATCATATTGTTAACTGTAGGGGTGTACCTCAGACACCCCTACACCCACAGGTTCGTCGCCACCGAAGAGCTAGAACCAACCAGTCCTTAATTCCATCAGGCCTACACCTCGGCCTGTCCAGTCCAAACTCTACGCCAAATTCCAATTTCTACTATGCCCTGTTCCGCCACAGCACATGGCTTGACCTCCTTAAGCGCATGTGCGACCCCCACCACACCTAAACAGGGCCTGCTCAATACCTTCGTGGAACCCAAGGTTCAACAAATCGTTCCCCACGTCTGACAGGTGTACACCGTCCCTCCTGAAATACCCAGGTAACATGCCCTCCAACTCTCTGTGACGCACCACTACGCCCCCAGAACGCCTAATAAAAACTGACATAATCTTATTAACCTTACCCCTCGATCGAGCTATTGCAGCCGGATCCCTGGCGTGCCGCCACACAAAGCGCGGAACCATCTCAGACCACACCACCACCACACCAGGAACCAGCTCCCTCAGCCGATCCACATCCCTTTTCATTCTTCTCACCAATTCCCTTTGCGGAATCCCACCTAAGTCGTTCCCCCCTCCATGAATCAATACCACATCCGGGACCGACCCCCCAACCACTTTCTGAAACAAGAAATTACACAAACTCTGCCAACTAGCGCCCCTGAAACCAAACCAACATAGAGTCACTCGTTCCAACGGAAAGCCCAGCTGTGATCCGCTTCTGCGAACTGCGGCTCTCTTCTCCGCCCAGTACACATACGAGTGGCCCAGCAACCAAACTTCCAAACCTGAAAAGAGACAAAATTAGTGGCAGAAAAAAGGCAACGTCCCCATCCCATATTCTTGCACCCTAGCAATTACACCAACTTATCTGGCCTTACATACGAGCGGAATCGCACGGACTCCCACCTCCCTATTTGTTTGATCTTCTCGTTCCCCAAACCTAAACGCGCAGCCTCCGTCGCTGCCCCAATGCGAAAGGAGTGCGTCCCAAATTGACTCGGCTCCAGGCCCATTTTCTGCAAACCCATTCGAAAGACCCGCAGAAACTGAAATCGCGACAACGCTGAACCATCGGCGTGTAAAAAGAAACAACCCTTACCTTCCGGCCGAACCTCACAGTACCTTGTGCCACAAGCCACCGGGCAAGCCTCTGATCCTGGCAACTCATACAGTACCACCGCACGTCCCTTGCCGTAAACGTCCGTTTTAGACCGGCGCAGCCATATCTGCACCTGATCATTACCTATGACCACGTCCTCGAACATCAAACCGCCGTTCCCCAACTTGTTGGCACTCACCAGCTCACTAATGCGAAAAGCACCAAAAAACGCCCAGACAAACGCCCCAGAAAATAGTGCTACTTCGAAAGGGGAATTACACAGATCGATCAACACCCCTAACAGGTTTTGCAAGACCGAAAACGACACCGGTCGCCTCGGGTCCGCGAGCTTCTTACCCCTCTTAAAGCCCTTCAAAGCCTGGCGTATTAGAAAATTCTTCGTAATGTCCTCCCACCCGTTAAACTTGAACAAAAACGCCATGGCAGACATGCACCTATCTATCACGGCCGGTGACGCCTGTTTAGCAAACAAGCGACACAGTACCCACAACAGCACGTCCACCCTCTGCCCCTGCGAACTGTCACCCCCTACCTGCTGTACCGCCTCGTCCCATTCTTTCCAAACCTTGACGTAGCCTGACCAAGTGCTCGGCGCAAGAGAATTCTTTATACACTCCCCAAGCATGCGGTCCCGAGCTGCCACATCTCGCCAGGGCAAGCCTGCCCCTGTGCCATAGCTTCCGGCGCCGCTTCCCGAAATCGTTCCCACTGAAAACGAGAAAGCGCATCAGCTACCACATTCAACATACCAGGGATGTGCCTAGCCCTAAACACCAAATTAAAAGACATACAAAGAAGGACAAAACGCCGCAGCAAACACAAAACAGGGGGAGACGACGCCGACAAACTATTGATCGCCTGTACTACCGCCATGTTATCCGAGTGAAATACAATATGCTTGTTGGACAACACCCGCCCCCACAAACTCACCGCTACCACCACCGGGAATAGCTCCAGAAACGCTAGGTTTTTAATCAGCGAGCTCTGCCTCCAGGCCTCAGGCCATGGCTCAGCGCACCAGTGACCCCCCAGGTAAGCCCCAAAGCCTATGCTACCAGAAGCGTCGGTGTATAGACCAACAATCTCCCCTGATGCCGCCGGCTCTCGAAAAATCACCGTCCCATTAAAATCCTGCAAGAACCGGTCCCACACCATTAAATCCGCCTTCATATCCGCCGAAACCCTAATGTAATGTGACGGCAGACGCACCTTACTCGTAGCTTGCGCAAGGCGCCTACAGAAAACCCTCCCCATGGGTACGACCCGGCACGCGAAATTAAGGCTCCCTACCAGCGATTGGAGCCCACGCAGTGTCACCTTCTTGGCCCTCCCTACCGTGGCCACCAGCTCCCGTAGCCGTGATAATTTGTCCCCCGGTAACCTGCATTCCCATTTACTGGAGTCAATTTCTAAGCCCAAAAAACTAAGGCACGTCGTAGGCCCTACCGTCTTGTCCTCCGCCAGGGGAACCCTTACTTTGTGCGCCACCCACTGAAACACGTCCAATATCTGTTTACAGCGGTCCGAGTCCCGCGGGCCCACGCAAAGAAAATCGTCGAGGTAATGCACCACCGCACCCCCTGCCGATTCCGTCCGCACCACCCACTCCAAGAAGGTACTAAACCTCTCGAAATAGGCGCACGAGATCGAACACCCCATAGGCAGGCACAGGTCAACAAAATATTCCCCTTCAAAACAGCAACCGAGCAGATGATGGCAGTCCGGGTGTATCGGGAGCAGTCGAAACGCTGCTTCCACATCTACCTTTGCCATCAGCGCACCATGCCCCAGCCTCCGAACCAACTCGACTGCCTTGTCAAATGACGTATAAGAGACGGAGCTAAGAGCCGTGTCGATGTCATCATTCACCGAAGCCCCTTTCGGGTACGATAAATGGTGAATCAACCTGAATTTGCCTGCCTCCTTCTTGGGGACCACGCCCAGCGGGGATATTCGCAAATCGGGCAATGGCGGTGCCGAGAACGGTCCCGCCATCCTCCCCAGTTGCACTTCCTTACTTAGCTTGTCCTTCACTACCTCTGGGTGTTCCCGCACTGACTTAAGATTCCCACATAACGTACCAGGTCCCCTAACTACGTAGGGAATAAAGAACCCCTCCCGAAAACCCCGCCACAAGAAAATAGCATCTGCCCTGTTAACGTATCGCCTTAGCCAAGGCAACATCACGTCTATTTTCACCGGAGACACTCCCAACGGAAGCTGCGGTAGCTGCCGCCCCTGCGGGCCCACTTCCCCCGCCAGACTTACCCTTTTTGAAACAACGGTTGACACCGTGGGTCCCCCCGCAGCCTGAGCATTCGTGCCGGAACCTGCAATTATTTCCCCATTTGCAATGTCCCTCGTTGAACATCCAACAGAAACCTTTCTTTTGCCCAGCCGACCCGGCCCCTGAGGCCGTGCCGGCTGCCCCAGGAAAGGGCGCCGTCTTCTGGGCCATCATAAGGCGCATCCATAACGGCAGGTCCATTTGGTCCCACCGCATGCTCGCATTCGCTGCCAGCCGTTGACGAAATTGTTCGTCGTACCTCCACCAAGCCAAACCTCCGTAGGTTCGGTACGCATCACCTATCCCATCCAAATAACAAAACAGTTCTGAGCAACGCCCCGGAGCCTTCTCCCCGATTACACTAGCTAGAATGCAGAAGGCCCTCAACCAATTCCCAAAGGTCTTAGGTATCTTGCGATACCTCCGCCTTTTCTCCTCCTCCTCCTTTTTGGCATCCTTCTTATCCTCCTCCTTCAAGTCTAAGAACTCCTCTAGGGGAAGGAGGGAAAATATCTCCACAAACTCACCTTTCCATATCTTCTCTTTCACTTCCACTTTTAAATGACATCCGAGGGGGCCCGCGAAGGACACGTGCACATTCTGCCGCGCCGCATCCGGGACATCACCTACCTCACGCTCCTCGCCCCCTCCTTCCAACCCAGACAACTCAGCCCCCGCTCCTGACTCACCTCCGCCGTGCGCGGACAGCTGTGTCCCCCCGAGCCCTGCAGCCGTGTCCCGACTACTCTCTCGCGCCCACACCTTCCCGAATTGCGCAGGCGACCCCTCTGTCCCAGACCAAGAATCTAAAAATGTTCTTAAATCATTTAACAACTGTCCTGGGTGTCGTGTGTGTGGGAACTCACCACTCGAACCTCTGGCCGCAGCTGGCTGCAGAGGCGCTGTCCTTCCGTCCACCTTTTCAGGCACCGGAGAATCCCGTTGTCGCCGACTCCCATCCGCCTGGACTCGCCTCGAGACCGTAGGGGTATTGCTCCGAGACCTGTAGGGAGAAGGAAATCTGGGTAGTCTGTCCTGAACCTTCCTCACCCGCCTTTCCTCCCTACGTTCCTCCCAATCCTCCTCAGCAACGCTGCGTCTCGCAGGGCGACTGCCCTCACGAGGTGGTCCCCTCCACCTATCACTGAGCCTCTCTCCCGGCGAACCTGATCTTCTCCGCTGACTCCTCCTCCTGCTATCCCTGGAATCACGCCTCCTGCAACAGGAGCCTGCTACGCTGCACCCGCTCCGCGCAGGTGATCTTTCCCTGCTCCCTGAACTCCTTGTTCTGCTCCTCGAAACGCTGCGCCTGACGCCAGAGAAGCGTCGTTCTGCTCTCCACTCACTCCCTGCGGCCTCCCTGTCATGAAGCTGACCCTGGGAGCGGCCAGATGGGCCCTCCCGTCTACCGCTGACATCCCGAACCCGCTTAACAGTATGAGCACCCTGTCCCTCAACTGTCAGTGCCGAGCCTGGCCTCTCCTCGGCCGTCTGCCCCAAGCCAGATTCATCATCGCTATCCTGGCAGCCTGCCGTATGCCCAGGCCCACTCGCTTCTTGTGAGGTCCCCTTGTCCCTGCATCTGTCTCCCTGACCTGCCTCAGCCTGAGACGTCCCTGCCATCACTCCGCTGTCCTGGCCTCCCCCCACGGCCTGAGGGGCCGTCATACATCCGCCATCACCATCACTCCCCTTCCCTCCAGCATTCGCACTAGTGACTGACTCACCGGGACATGTCCGCTTCGTGCCGCCGCTCACATGACTCCCAGCCGGCCTGGCCTCCGTCCCGGCCGTCTTCTGATATCCGCCCGGACCGTTCCTCCTGCCAGCCGCGGAACCGCGTGGCTTGGATCCTTCCGCCACCATGCGCTGTGCGGCCGTCCTCGCCAGGCCGCTGCCGCGCCCACCGGAGCGAGCCGTGCGCCTGCCTGGCTCTGTTGACCGGGCCTCACCCGGGCCGTCGGTCACACCACATCCCGCCGAAGGGCTCCTCCACCGCCGCGCTGCGGGCCCAGTGCCCGGGCTCAAACGCTGAGGTGGTCTCGTCCTCCTCGCCGGTCGACGGGCCGGTACCGCAGGAGCAGGCCCGGCAGTCCCCAACTGCTGATGAAGCCAATCCAGTCCTCTGTCCTTCACAGCTGCCCGAACACCATCCAGGATCTCATCTAGCGACGCCATAATCCTGCAGAAACGACAAAGAAAAAGAACCTCGCCGACCTGACACAATTTACAGGTAAGAAAGGCTCTGGTTAAAATGGCCCCTATTCTAAAATGGCTGCTCTTTATACTCCCTGTCTCCGCCCCCAAGCTCCATTAAACTAATCCAACCCCCAAACACTAGCACCTGCCCACTTCCTGGCTCTGTCAAGGCCCACTCCTCCTACTGCGTTGTTCCATGGGCTTCAGGAAGTCAATGGGCGGGGTAAAAGGTGGGCCAATGGTGTGAATCACGTGACCAGACCTGCCAAAAGGGGAGAACATGCCCAAAAAGGGGGCATGTCTGTCCAAAGAATTTGAAGGACAGCCTGGCATGAATGCATGTCAGGCTGCCCGCCAATCCTGCAGGCTGTCCAACTAAGGGCATACTATGCAGGCAGCACCCTAAGCTTGACATAAATGCGTCTAATGTTGCGCTCACTCCATGCTTTCTAAGGACTGTCCCCTAGCACTCACATGTCCACTTTTCTCATTATTGTCTTATTAGCAGGCAGAAGTCCCTGGTATATAGTCTGAGACAGAGAAAAGGTGTATGTAGTGAGTGTAGAAGAAAGGGGACATGCCACAGTGTTAGCGAGACCAACATCTGCATTACCTAAACTAATTTTATTGTCAGCCAGTCCACACAAGTTTTGTTCCCATACATCCCTCTTAAGCTTTCAAACTTAAAGGAACACTATAATCACCATAACAACTACAGCTTATTGTATTTGTTCTGGTAAGTAGAATCATTCCATTCAGGCCTTTTGCAGTAAACACTGTATTTTCAGAGAAAATAACTCCACTGGCCACTCCTTAGATGGCTGCTAGAGGTGCTTCCTGGGGCAGTACTGCCTAGTGTGCAGCACTGCCATTCAGTGTCTCCACCCTCTGCATGCAGACACTGAACTTTCCTCATACAGATGCATTGATTCAATTTATCTTTATGAGGAGATGCTGATTGGAATTGTGCTGGCTCTGCCCCTGTCTACCTAGTTGACAGGCTCAGCCAATCCTATGGGGAAGTATTGTAATTTGCTCAGACCACCACTTCTGATGATGTCAGCAGACAGTCAGTTCAGAGGCAGAGCCAGCAGCTGCAGACTTGAATACAAGTTATATTTCACTATACTTAGGGAGGCAAGAAGGGGCCAACGTGGTGGTTTTAACATAATAGGGTCAGAAATACATGATTGTGTTCCTGACCCTATAGTGCTCCTTTAAGCAAGAGTATGTTTAGAGTAGTTAGGGTTGCCACCTTTCTTGGAAAAAAATACAAGTCTTAATCATGTATTTAATCACAAGGAGTGACATCAGAGAAAATTCTGTAAAATCACCAACAAACTACTCACAGTTTGATTCTGCTGTATAGATGGATTGCTCCCAGTGTCTCAGTCTCGCAAGTCACCCAGTGTCTCAGTGTCCCTATGTATAACAGTGTCAGTCTCCCCATGTCGCCCAGTCCCCTAGTCTCTCAGTGTCTCCATTTCTCCCAGTGTCCCAATGTCTCAGTGTGTACCCATGTCACTAGGATACTGGGGACACTGAGAGACATGGGGACACTGAGAGACCCGGGGACACAGAGACATGGGGACACTGAAACATTTAGGGAAACTGGGAGAAATGGGGACACTGAGACACTAGGGCACAGACACTGGGAGACATGGGGACACTGAAACATTTGGGGACACTAAGACACTAGGGACACAGAGACATGGGAACACAGACACTGGGAGACTAGGGGACACAGGGAGACTAGGGGACACTGGGGACACTGGGAGACATGGGGACACTGGGACATATGGGGACACTAGCCACACTGAGACACTAGGAACACAGACACTGGGAGACATGGGGACACTGAAACATTTAGGGACACTAAGACACTAGGGACAAAGTGACATAGGGACACTGGGAGACTATGGGACACTGGGAGACTAGGGGGACACTGGCTGGGAGACAGACACTTGGGGACACTGGGAGACATGGGGACAGTTGTGGACATAGACATGGGGACACTGGGACATAAAGGGACACTGGGACACATGGGGACACTAGGCACACTGAGAGACATGGGACACTGGATGGGGGACATGGGGACACTGGGAGATATGGGGACATAGTGTCTCCGTGTCCCAATGTCTCAGTGTCTCCCAATGTCCCTATGTTTCACAGCATCCCCATGTGTCCCCTAGTGCCCCAGTGTCCCCATGTTTTCCAGTGTCCCCAAGTGTCTCAGTGTTTCCAGGTCTCCCAGTGTCTGTGTCCCATGTGTCCTAGTGTCAGTGTCCCCTAGTGTCTGTGTCCCCATTTGTCCCCTAGTGTCTGTGTCCCCTAGTGTCTCAGTGTCCATATATGTCCCCTAGTGTCTCAGTGTCCCATAGTGTATTAGTGTCCCCATGTGTCCCTGCTGCCTTTCCCCCCATCCCTCTCTTACCTGAGCTGTAGAGCTGCTGTCTGGACTCTGCTGTGTTGCTGCTCCCTCACAGATCAGTAAGTAGTAGAGAGAGGCAGGGATATGCTGTAACTTCCTATCCCTGCCTCTCTCCACAATCAGTGACCCCTACTGACCGGTGCTGGTATTGCAGAGTAATCTCCATTTATTCTGAGAAAAATACCTGCATTTGTATTGCCGGTATTACTGCAATACTGGCACGGCCAGGCAGCCTCAAATTCCAGTCAGGTGGCAAACCAGTAAAATACCAGTCAGGTGGCAAACCTAAGAGTAGTGTGTGTAAAAAAAAAAAAAAAAAAAAAGATTATTTTTTTTTTTTTTAAATGGGCCTATTCCGTGGGCCTGGGCCTGGAGCTGCAGCTCCATCAGCCCCTATGTTAATCCGGCCCTGAGCATAGTCATGGTGTGCTGCACTTTTTTTTTCTTTTTCATAACAAGAGTAATATTGAGAGATATAAAACAGGCTTGTCAACATTTTTTTGTATGTGATATGATAACAAGAGTTAATTAATTTTTTATTTTTTTTTGTGAGTGCTTCCAAGAGGAGTTTTGAGTGTGTGGTGTCTCTAGGAGATGGGCTCTCAGGTGTGCCCTTGTGATGTGAGGGAGTGTCAGTTGAGGTTCTGTGTGGAGGGTTGCAGGGGCATCTCTTGTGTATGCCTGTGGTGTTCTGTAGAAATTCCCCGGTGTATGGGGTGTCGTTTGCCCAGTGGCTGAGATGTTGGAGTGTGTGGCTGGGTGTCGTTTGGCGCTCTGCCAGGACGTCTGGGGGGAGATTTGTGTCCTCCTTTCGATGTGTTGCCCCTAACCAGGGAGGGCGGCTGGGGGGGGGGGGGGGGGTTGGTGTGTCAGTGTGTCTCAAGATTCTTGTCTCTGTGGGTTCTAGCGCTCTAATAGAGCGGTGGTTTGGAGTGTGTGTAAGAGAGAGCAAGAGAAAAGAGAAATCAGGAAATAAACAAATATACAATTGCAACTTAAATCAAAACAGGTATAACGGCTCGTGCTGAGTTTTAGCCCATTTGTGCCGTGGCTATGGGTATTGGCCCAGTAACCAGTAGTTGTCAGGTATCAGTTGCTTGTGAGCCTCCGGCTCTCGGGACGAAGGGGGCGACGCGAGCAGGGTCCCATGTACTCCTGGGGGTGGTCGGCTGTGGGTCCTGATGACTGTCTGTCTCAGTGATTAAAGGAAGGCCGGTGCCCCCTCTATTGACGTAAGTGTGTGAGTAGTTCCATTGCGGGTTACCACAAGAGACCGTGGGGTTCCCCAGCGGTAGGGTATGGCTGCAGATCTTGGTTGAGAGGTAACTGTATTCAGTGATTTCTGCCAGAGTAGACTATTTTTGGTGAGGTCTTGATAAAATGTTAACGTGGAGCCTTCGAAGGTCAGAGGTGTTTTATTCCTCAGTGCCATCATGATCTGGTTCCTATCTTGGCAGGTTACGCAGTGGAGAATGACGTCTCGTGCCGCTCCAGTTGGTGTTTTAGGTGTGCCCGTGACACGAAACACTCCGTCCACAACCATCTTTTTGGCTGTTGTGTGGGGCAGTATGGATGCAATTAGTCTGCGTGCATAATGAGGGAGTTCCTCTGCGGTCACTGCAGCAGGGATGCCACAGATTATGTGGTTCCTGTGCTGTTTGTCCTCCAGGGCTAAGATTTGATATGTCAGTGTGACTTGGGTATTTTGCAAGTGTTGTACTGTCTCTTTAAGGGCTGAGATGTCAGTTTTAGCTGCTAGTATGTCCTCTTCAGAGGTTTGTACTCTGTCATTTATGGCCTGTATGTCAGTTCTCAGTGCCATGAGGTCGGCTGTCCAGACTTGCTGGATGTCATTAAGCAGAAGTTTTAAATCTTGCTTTGTTGTGGGAGCAGTCCCATCTTGGTTGTCAATTGGGTGCATTAGACTTGCCTGGGTGGGTGTTGCAGCTCCCAGTCCGTCCTACGCAGGTTCTCCTCATTCCGGTCCGCAGCAGGAGTCAGCTTAGTCTCTGCAGGCTGTCTCAGCATGTCCCCTATGTCTCTGCCGTCAGCCACAGCATTAGGTTTTTGGGAGCGTCGCCCCATTGCGTTCTGGTGTTCCGGTTGCGGCAGGGAGATTATTGGCTCCGGTCCCAGCGGGGGGAGTATGGTGCTGCCGCGGAGGAATGCTTCCAGTCCCAGGCTTAGGGGTGTGCTGTAGGCAGCAGTTTTTCGCCACGGCTTGGAGTACTTCGGGTTTAGAAAAAAAGGCATCTATCGATGTGGTTTGGCTCTGGGGACCCAGCTATGTTGGTGAGGGGTTTGGATGGGCTATGGTTGCATGGATATTTGGTTAGATTCGATCGGGTGTGTGGGAGCTCATGGAAATGGCGTCCGCACGTCAGGCTTGCAGGCTCCGCCCCCCAACTACTGAACATTTTAACACAAACACAATGCTGGATCCATGGGCATTGCTTGGGGTGGGGGTGACAAGGGATTCAGCCCCATGTAGGGTCCTGAAAAGCCCCAGGTCTAAAGATCCCTGTAATACAGAGACCGAAATAACCCCTTTCAGTTATATAGTCTGTGACAGTGCGACGTTTATGTACCATAGTTGGAGTTAATAATATAGTTAACTGTGGGGTAGAGGGTTTTCGTGTAATGGGTTGAAGGGTTTATACAGTTTGGCTAGGCGGTAATACAGCAGGTGCAGAGTTCATAAATACAGGCTTATATCTGCTCTGTATTTACAATTATTAGTAAAATTGCAAGCTACAATTGTGAATATTAAAGAGAGTATTACTCTAAGCAACAAAACAACTTTTGCATAATGAAGTGGTTTTGGTGTTTGGATCATGCCGCATGCAGTCTCATTGCACAATTCTCTGCCATTTAGGAGTTAGTTTTGCTTTGTTTATGCAGCCCGAGCCACACCTCCCCAGCTGAGACTCACGCACAGTCTCCCTATACACGTCTTGAAAATAGTCTTAACTGCACAGTATGTTTCATTTAGAATCTCCTGCTCTCTTGATACCCAGGGCCGGACTGGCCCACCGGGATACCGGGAAATTTCCCGGTGGGCCGTCGGCACCTGGGGCCGGGGAGACATGTGGATGTCCTGCGGCCGCATGGAGAGCTCTCCTTGCGGCCGCTGGGGAAGCTCTCTTTGCGGCCGCAGGGGAAGCTCTTCTTGCGGCCACAGGGGAAGCTCTTCTGGCGGCCGCTGGGGGAGCAGGCTGTTCTGTCTCTGCTCCCCCTCCCTCACGCGCTAGAAAGAGACCGGCGCCGGAATATGACGTCATATTCCGGCCCCGGTCTCATTAAGCTGCGCGCGAGGGAGGGGGAGCAGAGACAGAACAGCCTGCTCCCCCAGCGGCCGCCAGAAGAGCTTCCCCTGCGGCCGCAAGAAGAGCTTCAGGAAGGCTGGCTGGGCTGAAAGGTGAGCACAGGAGGGGAGGGGGTGGAGTAACAAAGGTCACAGGAAGGGGAGGGTGGGGGTAACAAAGGGCACAGGAGGGGAGGGTGGGGGTAACAAAGGGCACAGGAGGGGAGGGGGGTAACAAAGGGCACAGGAGGGGAGGGGGCTAAGAGGTCACAGGAAGGGGAGGGGGGTAACAAAGGGCACAGGAGGGGAGGGGGCTAAGAGGTCACAGGAAGGGGGGGGTAACAAAGGGCACAGGAGGGGAGGGGGGTAACAAAGGGCACAGGAGGGGAGGGGGGTAACAAAGGGCACAGGAGGGGAGGGGGCTAAGAGGTCACAGGAAGGGGAGGGGGGTAACAAAGGGCACAGGAGGGGAGGGGGCTAAGAGGTCACAGGAAGGGGGGGGTAACAAAGGGCACAGGAGGGGAGGGGGGTAACAAAGGGCACAGGAGGGGAGGGGGCTAAGAGGTCACAGGAAGGGGAGAGGGGCCAAAAGATGAGCACAAAAGGGGCTGAAGAGGGTACAAGTCGGAAGGGGGGCTAAAGAGGGCACGGGATGGGGCTAAAGAGGGCACAGGAAGGGAGGGTGCTACATAAGGGCACAGGAGGGGAAGGGGCTAAAAAGCACACAGGAGGACAGGGGGCAAAAGAGGGCACAGAAGGGGAGGGGCACCTATCAGTCTGCCCACCCACCCACACAGGTAGCAACAAGTATGTATGTCAGTGGGAGTGTGTCTGTCTGTGTCATGCTGTGTGTGTGTCTGTCTGTGTCACGCTGTGTGTGTTTCTGTGTCATGCTGTGTGTGTGTGTGTGTGTGTGTGTCATGCTGTGTGTGTGTCTGTCTGTGTCATGGTGTGTGTGTGTCTGTGTCGTGTGTGTGTCTCTGTGTCACTGTGTGTCTGTATCATGGTGTGTGTGTGTGTCTGTCTGTGTCATGGTGTGTGTATGTCTGTCATGGTGTGTGTGTGTCAGTCGTAGTGTCTGTGTGTTACAATTAAAAGAAACATATACCAGTATATACACCTCCCCAATGATCACAGCAGAAATTTGTAATATTACCAATATAGGACCAATATGGGACTGGACTGTAATGCAAACAGCGTAGAACTGGATTTGGGTATAAAATTCTCCAGAGCCGTGCCAGGCTCTGTAAAACAGGCTCAGGGGTGCCAATACTGGCTAACGATCCAGGTGATCCAGATAGATGAGACTCCAAAATTAGATGCAAAATATATTTATTGTATAAAAATTTATAAAAAAGTATAGGCACTAATGGGCACTATGGGGGTGGAACCCAAAGCAGACAATAGTATATATAGCAAAATAGGAGTTCCACTTACCCCTATCTTATTTGTAGCCCAGAGTGTCAAAAATACACATAAAATAACAAATATAAATATGCAGAAGATTGAAGCATAGTAGTGCTGTGTGTGTTTGTAAAAATAGTGTTTTACACACTTTTTTTTTTCCCAACGTCATGCTGGTCTCTGCCTCTATGACTGAGATCATCAAGCTTGATGATCTCAGCCAATCCGCACTGACACAGGAAGCGCCTCTAGTGACCGTCTGAGTGTCTGTCACTAGAGGTGTCACTAGGAAGCAATGTAAACACTGCCTTTTCTCTGAAAAGTCAGTGTTTACATTCAATAGCCTGCAGGGACAGGCTATAGACACCAGAACCACTACATTAAGCTGTGTGTGTGTGTGTGTGTGCGCCTGCTAGTGAGTTTGCTTGCTTGCATGTGTGTGTGTGTCTGCTAGTGAGTGAGCTTGTGTTTTTATGTCAATGAGCTTATGTATATTAGTGAAATTGTTTGTCTATGAGGCTGTGTATCAATGAGCTTGTGTGTGTCAGTGAGATTGTCTGTGTCTGCATGTGAGTATGCTTACTGTATAATTAAATGTTTTACTCTGAAAGGACCAATATATTATATTAGAAAAAGCAATATATATATATATATATATATATATAGATAAGTAATGAAGGGAGCACACTGGGTCTTGAAAATCGTGCAAAATTATTTACTGCATTCAAAAAGAATACAACGCTGTGGTATACAAAACAAATCAACGTTTCGACCCTGCTGGGTCTTTATCAAGATCACAGTGCAAATTAAAAAATACTGACAATTTATACATAAACATGTGTTAAGCTTACCATTAGGATGATCGGACAGCCTGCAGACTGAAAACCCGGAAGTGAGAACCACCACGTGACGTCGTGCGTGTGACGTATTGCGTATTGCGTGAATAGCGTAGTTGCTAGGTAACTACGTCTAAGAAGTGAAAACGTATTACATATTACGTAGATAGCGTAGTTGCTAAGTAACTACGTCCGAGAAATAAAAACAAATGCCCGAAGAGGGCAAAATGAAGACAAAGAGGCTACACCAGCCTACCAGCTTGTATATACAGAAACCTTGAGCCCATATCTTAAAAGTCCACATGTGTACATCTATGTGTGTACTGAAACTGGGTGCAGTGAAACAAAAGTGAAAGAAAATCAAAGTGCAAATCTTAGTGTACGAACAGTGTACATATAATACCACATGTAGATAGGGATTGGGCTAGAACATATATCGGAGATTAGTTACTGAATCACATTATGGAATCTACCAGTACAAGGTATATGGGCATTCTAATATATACCTCTAAGGTGTGTGAATTTACTCTTTATTGCTGTACCAAACTGTAGGCATTGAGCTGGAAGCATGACATCTATATAGTCACTAGTCTTACCATATTCATATACATATATATAATTATATATAATTCTATCCACATACAGATCTATTCTGTGACGATCTGAACCTGCCCTCTAGGTTAGGGACTCTTTTACCAATTTGCATTTAAATCTATTCATGTATGTGACCATTAAGGATCAGACTATAGCGACTGGTTTACTTATAGCAGAATAGATAGTGTGGGATATTTTCTTTATAAACTAGTAAATAGTTCTATCATATAGAGATAGGGAATTACAGCTTAATTAACAAGTTTAATAAGCAGTGTACTATGGGGCTGCAGCTATGATTTTTAACATACTAGATGATATCTAATATGAGCATAATTCAATTTATAACTATAGAAATCCTATTTTAAAGAAACATGGACAATACAAGATGTTCATTAAGTCCATTCGGGGTCACTGTGTTGAGGTGATGAATCCAATAGGCCTCGCGTTGTAGAAGCAGCTTGGATCTGTCACCTCCTCTCGGTTGTGCCGGGACATGGTCAATTGCAATGAACCGTAATAAAGGTAAATGATGGTTACTGGCCAAGAAATGTTTCGCAACGGGTTTTTCGGTCCGTTTGTCTCTGAACGCCGTCATTATTCCAGACCGGTGTCCCCTAATCCGGTCTCTCAAAGTCATATCGGTTTTGCCGACATATGAGAGTCCACAGGGGCACGTGATCATATATATGACATGTGTAGTCATACACGTAATGTAATGTTTAATTGCCATTCTTTTGCCACTATGGGGATGAGCGAATGTTGATCCTGTAAGCATATGGCTGCAGGTAACACATCCGCTACATTTAAAGCAGCCTTTTTTGTGGATCAAAGGTGGTTTGGCATAGCAGTGCCGAGGGTCGTTCCGAACCAATAGGTCCCTTAGATTACGGCCCCGTCTGTAGCTGATCATAGGACTCTGTTTAAATTTTTTAGGGAGGTTTGGATCCGCTTGAAATATATTCCAGTTTTTATATATGGATTTTTTAAGTGACAAAGTTGCTGTGTTGTATGTCAGAGGAAGAAAGAGCTTATCCTTTGTATTGGACTTGGTAGTTTTGGCTTGTTTGAATTTACTCAAGGCTTTATCCTGTGCGATGTCTAGTGTCCTGGGATGGAATCCCCTTGCTAAGAAGCGGTCACGGACTTCCTGTAGTTGCTCTTCGCATTTACTCGAGTTGCTATTGAACCTTAGCACTCTTAAGAACTGCGATATGGGTAGAGAATCCTTGATATGTTGAGGATGGAAACTGGTAGCCGATAGTAGTGTGTTGCGGTCGGTCACCTTTCTGTATAAGGTGAACCCCAGCCGGTTCTCTTCCTTAAAGATAGAAACATCTAGGAATTCAGTGTTAGTATTGTGCCAACTCAGTGTGAGCGTTACCGGTATTGGTAAGATGTTGATATTTTCCACCATCTCCTCAAGTGTGGTGGTGGTCCCTTTCCAGATTATGAAGATATCATCCACATATCTCAGGTATTTAATTATCTGGTGTTGGTATTTAGGGAGAATGTACGTGTTCTCAAACCAGTACATAAATCCATTGGCATATGCCGGTGCCATGGCCGCCCCCATGGCAGTACCGGAGGTCTGCAGATAGAAATGCTCCTCGAATTTAAAGTAGTTGCAAGTTAGAGCGATATCAAGCCATTCCATTAGATATGGAATCGGAGGACCTTGGTATGTCTCATCTTGTTGTAAAATTTCACTGATGGCTTCCATACCTTCCTTTTTTGGTATTATAGTGTAAAGACTTTTGACGTCCATCGTAGCTAGAATGATTTCTGTATTAGTTAGCTTTATATTTTCTATCTGACTGATGAAGTGCTGAGTATCAAGTAGGCACGTCGGTAATTTTCTTATACTGCTGTTGATATGAAAGTCGATGAATTGAGCAATGGGCTCTAGTAACCCTTCTTTTGCCGACACAATGGGCCGGCCCGGTGGATGGTCAGCATCCTTATGTATTTTTGGTAGGGTGTACATCACCGGGTGTTTAGGATGTTTTACATATAGGAATTCAGCAGTGTGTTCATCCAAATAGCGATGTGCCAATCCTTCCTCAATCAATGCTGTAATCCTCTTCTGGAATTTCAAAACTGGATCAAATGTGAGTTTTAGATATGTTGACTCCTCTTGTAGTTGTTGTAAAATTTCATTCCTGTAGTCCTCATAAGCTTGAATTACCACAGCACCACCCTTGTCCGCAGGTCTAATTATTATTTTGGGATCTTGCATTAGGTCTTTGAGTGCCGTATGTTCTTCTGGTGACAAATTATCCCGATGGAGAGATGGTATGGTGCATGGCACTGTAATTTCATGTCGTATAGTTTGCATGAAGGTCTTAATTGAAGGATTAGGTGTATATATGTCTTTTTTGTTCCGTGTTGGGAACCCATATGCTTTGATTGTGGGCCTCTCTTTCATAATCTCGTTGCTATAGAGAGTTCTTTGAAGTTTATACAAATCAATTGCCATCTCGAATGGTTTCGGGTGAGTAACTGGTATAAATGTAAGTCCTTTCTGTAGAACCGAGAGATGATTATGGTCCAATGTTTTCTGGGATAGATTAAATATCGGTATTACCTCCGTTGTCTGGGAGGTTTTCCCGTGTTGCCTGTATTTCTTGTGACCCTTTTGTCCACGTCTGGGGTGTCTCTTGCGTCTCTTCCTTCCCGTCTGTTGGGTGGTATGTTGGTAGGTGAGGGGACTCGTGGAAGGAGACCTAGTAGTGTTGTGTTTTATTTTTAATGCATGTATTGATATGTTACCTTTTCCCGATATGCACAAACTGTTACATTCATGTGTATCTTGCGACTGTTTGATCTTCTAGATTTACCTAAGCGTCCCATAGGATACACTCACATGACAACACACCTTTACGCCTTAGGGGGAGGATCATGGAGGGAGATCAGGTTATGTTCTATGTCGAAACATGTATTACTGTTTTACTGCTATGTGCAAACCGTTGAATGCATATGTTTACTACGACTGTTCACACTTATGTATACCCCCAAGCCTACCACTCCTCACACCCACATAATGTTTACTACTCACGCCCCAGACATCCGCCTTCGCGTGTACACCTCACGTCAGGCCCGCCTACCGCGGCCACCTAACAACTGATACACAAACGTGACCCCCCTCTCTCTCACTCGGCCCCCCTCCCCTTCACCCCTCCACCTGCCCCCCCCCCTCCAGGGACATTGCGACACTCAAGGCGGACGTAACGCAAAACTGCGGCGGGTGGATAGGGGGTAGTTGATACAGAGGGTCGCTCTGGAGGGGACTGAGCCCCCCTAGCGACGGACCCTTGTACATACCGTTAGTTTGGGGAACCAGACGTATGTCACCAAACTGCCGTTACGGCCACTTCTCACTCATAGGTTGCTGGGATACACCGAGAGTAAGCAGAAGGACTATCCCACGGGAGCTCCATGTGGGAGGGATATACCTGGGGAAAGTTGGGTTCCTCTGGAAAACAGCCAGATCATAAGTAACTCTTAGAATAATCACCAAAAACCTAGCTCCTGACGCTTATGTATCTTCTTACTGCTGACGCCCAATTACAGGGATCGCTTTACCTTGCTAATACAGCACTGAGGGGGCGAACGGGGGCGGGAGCATACCGTTCTTCAGTGAACCTCATCTGGTCGGAGCTCGAGACACACCCTCACACCCACACGCTCGTGCTGACCGTAGCGCGGCCACACAGGGAGTGCTTCGGTTACCTGGGCTGGTTCCGGTCCGAGGTCCCGCTAGTGTCGGTCGCTGCACGAGACAATCCCCCCCCCCACTCAGGAAGGGGGGCATAGATTTGGACCTAGTCCAAAATCTGAGAGGGTATCGACGATAGGGATACATACCTCCTTTTAACTAACAACAGGATCACCAGTCCCGCGCCTGGACCGCCGGCTCCTGACTTATTCTCCTGCTTAACGTACCCGCTCTCTCTCTGACCCTTTCTACCCCCCCCCCATTACTATCCCCCCCCCTTCCTTCCTCCGCTCGGGCACTGCACTAGTCGCTCTATCGGCTGAGCACCTTCCCTGGGGCAATACGGTACCTTCATAGTCGACTGGCCCAGTAACCATGGCCTATTGCAACACACCCCTGAAGATTGTCACACAGAACTGTAGGGGCCTTAATATACCGGAGCGTAGGACTCACCTACTGAGGGAACTGAGGAAAAACCATGTGTCGATTGCCTTACTACAGGAGACTCACTTTAAAGAGGGCTCACAGCCCAGGTTACGGAACCGACATTACCCCAATAACTATTTCAGTAACCACCCTATGTCGCACAAAACGGGAGTGGCCATTCTCCTGGCGGCTGAACTCGGTTTTGAGGAACTGGATCGACAGCAGGATTCACTAGGGAGATATCTCTTCCTTAAGGGAGTTATAGCCGGCAAGATCTACACAATAGCCTCCATCTATACACCAAATAAGAGGCAGGCCCCCTTCCTCCGCAACACTCTACAGCAGTTGGAAGACTTCTCGGATGGAATCTTGATTGCGGGAGGTGACTTCAACTGGAGCTGGACCAGATCTTAGACTCCTCGATGGGACATAGCTGCATACCGCAGCGTACTATCAAATTCATCAGACAAACGATGGAAGATCTAAGGCTAGTAGATTGCTGGAGAGTGCTTCATCCCTCGGTGAAGGATTATACCTATTATTCGGCATTCCACAACCGCTATTCTCGCATAGATTATCTCTTTATCACACGTGAGGGCCTGACACACTTGCAGGGAGCTGACATCACCCCGGCAACCTGGTCGGATCACGGTTCGGTCGAGATGAAACTCGCTGCCCCCTTATATAAACCGGCGGGATGGAACTGGAGATTGAATGAAGCCCTGCTACTGGACCCAAACATCAAGGAACAGATTCAACAGGAGTTAGAACGATACTTCCAGGAAAACGATACCCCGGATATCTCCCCGATATCTCTTTGGGAAGCACACAAGAGTGTGATCCGGGGTACGCTTATACGCCTTGCTTCGCAGAAACGGAAATCGTTTATGGCCGAACTCACCGAATTACATCAAACAATCGCAGCACTGGAATGCCGCCACAAGCGATCACAATTGACCGCGGTGTATGGCGAACTGATGGAACACAGGAGGAAACTCAAAGCGCTCCTCTTGAAAAGACATCTCCGGACGGTGCAACGTACCAAGGGCTTTTATTACGCCCACGCTAATAATGGCGGCAAATATTTAGCTAGATTGTTGAGAGGTCCCGCCCCCCATAGACAAATCCGTCAGATACGCTTGTCAACTGGGGAAACTTCCCCTTTTCCGGAAAAGATCGCAGAGGAATTCAGGATCTTCTACGAGAAACTTTACAATCTACACCCAACTGCCGCTGGTGCCGAGGCTGCACGGAAACGTTTGACGATACATGACTATCTCTCTGAAACGGTCTTGAGCACGTTGGATAGGGATTCGGCGGCGATGATGGACGCGCCGATCAGCGTAGAGGAATTGGCAGCTGCTCTCAAATCATCCAAGACTGGCAAAGCACCAGGTCCAGATGGCTTCTCCCTGGGATATTACAAAAGCTTCTCAGGTTTGCTCTTGTCACGACTTACCGATGCATTGAACAAAGCGGGAGAAGGGGGGACCCTGGGCAGAGAGTCGGTGGCGGCCACCATCACTGTTCTCCTCAAACCGGGGAAAGACCCCCTACAGTGCGGTAGCTACCGCCCGATCTCGCTCCTAAATGTAGATTCCAAATTGTTCACAAAGGTGCTGGCATCCCGCATGAAACACCTCCTGCCTGACCTAGTACACGCGGACCAAACGGGATTTATTCCAGGTAGGGAAGCCAGAGACAGCACGCTGAGACTATTCGCTATCCAACACCATGCTCGAAAACGGGGGACCCGACTAATGCTACTGTCGACGGATGCGGAGAAGGCATTCGATCGGGTCAACTGGATATACCTGTTGGAAACGTTGAAGTGGCTGGGCTTTGGAGAGAGGCTCTTAACGTGGATCTCGGCTCTATACACGGACCCCAGAGCAACGGTACGGATTAATGGCGCCACAACTGCCGAGTTCCCGATCCGCAACGGCACCAGACAAGGCTGCCCACTCTCGCCTCTGCTGTTCGCGCTTCACCTGGAACCCCTTCTCCAGGCGATCAGGCGAAACCCAGACGTCATGGGCTACGAGTGGCAGGGTATACAACACAAGGTAGCTGCTTATGCGGACGATCTCCTCTTCTTCGTACACAACCCACGAGTCACTCTACCTTGCCTCCTCACAGAACTCAACAGATTCAGACGGATATCCGGCTTCAAACTTAACATTTCCAAATGTGACATCTCGCTCCCTGCGGAGGATTACCATTCCCTGGAGTCACAATTCGCGTTCCATTGGTGCTATGGCAAGATGAAGTACCTAGGTGTATGGGTGACCACGGAACCTACGGATATGTACGATCATAACTTTACACCCCTTCTGAAGAAGATCTTAACGGACCTGGCTAGATGGTCCCACCCACACATCTCGTGGCATGGCAGGGTGGCTGTGATTAAGATGAATATCCTCCCGAGGGTTTTATACCTCATGCAGACCATACCCCTTGCCATGCCAGCAACTTTCTTTTCTGCCCTAAAAACGGGTGTGATCAAATATGTCTGGAACGGGAGCCGATCCCGGCTACGTCATGACATTCTGTGTCGCCCTAGGACACAAGGTGGGCTCGCACTGCCGGACTTCCGGAGGTATTATCAGGCAGCAGTACTTCAACGCATACTGGATTGGCATATAACACCTACGACCAAACAATGGGTGACCCTGGATAGGGGCCTTATGGGCCGGGCGATGGAGGCAAAAGTCTGGGGGAAGCCTGCGGGACGGCCCGCCCCAGCGACCGAGGAGGGATTGACCCTACAGACCCTGCGGAGCTGGCAAACACTGAGGGGACAGGAACACATATCTCCACTACCCAGCCCTATGCTACCGATCACGCATAACGAGGAGCTGGGCGGAGGCCTCCCAGCGGGAATGTGGACCAGTGAGAGCACGCGTGACTATATACCCATCTACACGGTCCTCTCTGCTGGAAGGGTACGAGATTTCCCATCATTGCTAGCGGACAGACCACGGACACCTCTCCTACATCTTCGGTACCTACAGCTGAAACACTTCCATGCCTCAATACCGCACAATGAACGTTTAAGTAGAGACCTCACTTGGTTCGAAGAACTATGTGACCAGGGAGCCTCCCTTGAGCATGCTATCTTGAAGTTATATCAACATCTGCTAGCAGGTGGCGCTTCCACCCAGATGGCATTCAAACGACAATGGGAGGGTCAGCTGGGAAGAGCATTCACTACTCAACAGTGGGAATTAGCGTTACTTTGGCAACATAAGAGTACTATGAGCTCTTACTACCAAGAGATGAATTACAAACTCATATCCCTATGGTACAGGACACCAGTATTTTTGCACCGCATTAATCCGTCTCACCCCTCGGTGTGCTGGAGATGCCAAGACGAACGAGGGACGGTATCCCATATCTGGTGGGAGTGCAGAATAATAACCCCCTACTGGGACTTGATCAAAACCTCGCTGGAACTCATCTTGGGGGATATACCTGATTGGACAGCAGAACTGGCCCTATTACACATCTCCACTCAGTCCATCTCAGTATACAAGAAGTCAATCCTACGACACTTACTCAACGCCGCCAAAGCAAACATCCCAGCCCACTGGAAGACGGATGTGGTGCCGACCAAGCAAGAATGGATACGCAGGGTGGAGGAGATTCAAGGGGCAGAGGAGGCTCGGGCCACCATCACTGGCCGGGGGACCAAACACGTCGAAATGTGGACCCCGTGGTTCTTATATATTGCCAGATATCGACAGGAGGAGGTTGCTCGTGGTAGCGGTGCTGACAGTGCAGTGACCACCCCCCTCTGACTCCCCTCTCTCTCCACTATGCTCTGGACCCATAATGGCCAGGTGTACATGGGCCCGGGACTGGTAGGGTCATATACAGGACGGAAGTTTCAATATACGACTTGTGACAGACAATGACATCTATGGATAGTGACTCTTGGACTATAATCTGAGAAAGGGTTGCAGACGCGGGTTACTCACCCATCACCAGGGATAAGTACCGCCCTGACCGACCTATGAACAGGACGAACTCTAAACCTCGATGCCCTGACTAAACAGCGCCTACCAATACATGAGTGACGGATTTGGTAACTCCGGCCATGACTCGCATAAGACTTGACCCTGACATGGATACAATGGACTGGGGCCGACATAGCCCAACAACTGAGTCTCGAGCTCTGCTACAGGTGGCGGTCGTGGGGATCGGATGAGCCCCCCCCTTAGTCACGAGCCCTAGGGGATGATACTCTCAAATATGGGTTGTGGACTCGGTGTTTGGAGCTGGGGAGGGACGGGGAACGGGATGATCAACCCAGCAGAAAAAGATACATAGGCGCCACTAACCACATAAAAGCATAATTGATACACGACCAAGACGCAGAAGAGGCAATAACTTTGATGCCCTACCGCATGTGCCCGATATGACTCAGTTGGTCCCCGACCCTTGCCCCTTCTAGGCTCGATTCTGCCCTGTCCCTCCTGACCTGAAATGGCATACCCCTCTTAACGGGCCACCCGACCCCCCCTTCCCTCCAACATGACAGGGTATGAATGACTTTGCTTAGTTGAAGATGACTATATATAAGTTGTGTTAACCTAACCTACAACAAACACGAACACAAGTAGTTTCCAACATAAAAATGTCAGTGCGCTGGGTGCACCTGTACCTACATACAATTGTTGAACCTATCCGCAGTTTGTTAAATTATCCTTTTTCTTGTACACCCACATTATGTGTAACGTTATCACCCAAAGCGACCATAAGTATATTGCAGCCTATTGGGCCCACAGTCATGGTTGGGTCCGTTTATGCGAATATACCAATCATGGACGAGAGGAACATGTCGCACCTCTTCCCTGAAGTTTGGTGCCATAGGTTCTGTATCCAACCATGCACTCAGAGCTTTGGAATGCGACTAGACATGATATGCATATTTGTATTTTGAGGAAACGCATACTTTAATGTTTATCCTGTTAACCTTTAAAACAATGTACTCCTTTGTTTCTGGCCTGCGAGCCGACTTATCGTACTCGTTATATCGCAATAAACAGATTTACAAAAAAAAATAAAAAAAAATATGGGGCCTGCCCCTATAGAACAGGGGTGGGCAAAAGGTAGATCCTCAACTGCTATACAACTAGCATAAAGCTTTGCCAGCTGTGAATCTACAATGTGTCCATCCTTTTAGGGTTGTATTTGTTTGTAGAGGAAAAATGGGTATGTTTTTCCTTGAGTATTTCTGTGTGCAGGTTTGTGTATCTGCGTGTAATGCTGATGGTGGCATGCAGAGGTGCATTTGTGTGTTACATTGGTGTTGATTGCAGGAGTATGTTAGTGTTTGAGCGCAGGGTTGGGATTTTAGCATTAGTGTTTGCATGCAGGGGTGTGATGGGAACAGTGTTGGTATTTGAAGGCAGTAGTGTGCTTGCGTGTAGTGTTGATTTTAGCATTGAGGGCTGTATTTGTGGTGCATTTTCTTGTAGTAATAAAGGATCACTATAGGGTCAGGAACACAAATGTATTCATGACCCTATAACCACCATCTAGCCCCCCTGGGCCCCTCATGCCTCCATAAATATAGTAAAAATCTTACCTTATTCAAGATTGAAGCTGTAGCTCTGCATGCTGTGCTGACATCATAAGAAGTGGTAGTCTGATCCAATCAAAATGCTTCCCCATAGGATTGGCTGAGCAGGGCCGCCATCAGGGGGTGACAACCATGACGGTTGTCACGGGCCCGGCGGCCCTGACATGTGTAGCGGCGGAACTGTTGGGCCACCCAATGGGCCCTATATCTTCAGGGGCCCGGTCAGCGCTGCGGCCCTGCAATAGCGCGACCGGGCCCCTTTAAAAAAAAATTGCAGCCGCAAAGTACTGCTGGGAGGAAGTGCCCGTCACTTCCTCCCAGCTCCCTCCCCTCTGCACCGCGCAAAAGGTAAGCAAAATTAGCTGTATTTGTGTATGTATGGAAAAAAACAAGAAGGAGAGTCAGCGCTAAGCTGACACAGAAAAATATATAATACACAATAAGCGGCTGCACACCTTAACAAAAAAGGGGAGTTCTCTCTAATCCCCTCGTAGTAGATAGAATACAAAAACACAAAACAGAAAAGAAGGGTGCGCCTGAATCACATAAAAAGATACATATAAGTTCAAAACCTTATCATAAGTCCAGAATGATACAATCCACGTAAATATGGAGGGTACTTGAGAATGGAGTAGGTCTTCACGGATATACACTTGTAGTTCAGTGGAAATATGTAGAAAGAAAACAAAAACAAGACCCAATGGTACAGTATGTAGACAGGGTAACATAATAAAATGGTAGTAATAAGTATTACCCACACTTTACAGAGCTAAAATCCAGCTCTGATATTGAATGCGTGAAGTGGAATAATCCCCACTCAAGGATGTGTGAAATGGCGCTGGTCAGCAGGTATGTAGTGTGAATCAGAAGTCCAGCGTTGGTACGGTCCAGCAGAAAATTTAAAAGGAAATAAAATATAGTGCTCTCTGTTTTACGGATAAAACAGTATAAAAAGATGAAAATATACTCACGGTATATAGAGCAGGCTATACTGCTCGATGTAAGCGTATGTGTGGTATAATGCCCACCTATGGATTCTTTGTGCTTCTTTCTTAAGTGCTGAATATTGGTGTAGCCAGGAAAAATAAATAAATAAAATATAAAATAAAAAGGAATATGGCAAACAAAATATTTGGTGCCAAAACGATTCCTTTATTTCAAATTATTAAAAAACAATATCTAAACGCGTTTTGCCTAAAGAGGCTTCTTCAAGTAGATAATTTTTATTATTATTATCTATTTGAAGAAGCCTCTTTAGGCGAAACGCGTTTAGATACCGTTTTTTAAGGAATTCGTTCATATTGTTAATTGTCTGGCCCCCAACAGTGTCTGAGGGACAGTGAACTGGCCCCCTGTTTAACCCCTTAAGGACACATGACGTGTGTGACACGTCATGATTCCCTTTTATTCCAGAAGTTTGGTCCTTAAGGGGTTAAAAAGTTTGAGGTCCCCTGTCATTATGTATGTATGTCTGTATCTATGCATGTATGTCAGTATGAATGTATGTCTGCATGTCATTTTGAACGTATGTCTGTGTGTATGGATGTCAGTATGCATGGATGTCAGTATGCATGTATGTCTTTATGTATGCATGTATTTTTGTATATATGCATGTATGTCAGTATGAATGTATGCCATTATGAATGTATGTCTGTGTATGTATGTGTGCATGGATGTCAGTGTCTCTATGTCTGTCTGTATTAATGTATGTCTGTCAGTATGTCTGACTGCAGGGCGAAGACAGTCAGACACAGTCAGATGCACACACACACAGTTATACACATATACTGTCAAATACAGCCACATGCACACAGTCCCAGGCACAAAGTCACTCACACACAGTCAAACACACAGTTACAGGTAGACAGTCACACACACACACACACACACACACAGTCGAAAGGCAGACAGTCACAGGTAGACAGTTACACACATAGTCAAAGGCGGTCACACACAGTTACAGGCAGACAGTAAAACACAGTTACACACATATAGCTACATGCAGACAGTCACAAACACAGTTACAGGCAGTAGCACGCATAATTCCAGGCAGACTGTAACACAGTTACAGGCAGCATCACACAGTCACAGGCAGACAGTCACACATACTCAGTGACATGCAGACAGTCACACACACAGTTACAAGCAGACAGTCACACACACACACAGTCGAAAGGCAGACAGTCACAGGTAGACAGTTACACACATAGTCAAAGGCGGTCACACACAGTTACGTGCAGACAGTCGTACACACAGTCACAGGCAGACAATCACACCCACAGTCACAGGCAGACAGTCACACACAAGGTCACAGACAGACAGTCGCATACACAGTCACTCGCAGACAGTCGCGCCCAAAGTCACGGGGAGACAGTTACAGATACAGTCACAGACTCAGTCACATGCAGACACTCACACACACAGTTACACATACAGTCACAGGAAGACAGTCACACACGCACACACACAGTAACAGACAGTAACACACACACACAGCACACACTCTCCCTCACTTACTGGAGGAGGAGTGGAGTCACTGTGTCAGTCACCAACTCCCCCTCCGTCTGCAGTAGTAGTAGCAGCGGGTGGAGGCTGCTTTTAGCTCTGCCCCTCCTACCGATTTGGCTCTGCCCCCAAATCGATTTGGTTCCGCCCACAACAATCCGAGAACTTCTCCTGCTCCCAGCCCCTGAGTGTGAGCTGTGTCGCCTGCCCGGCACCCCTACTACCATGGCGCCCTGTGCAGCCACACAGCTCACAGAACCCCAAGCCTGACCAGATGGCACCACCCTACCTAGTGGCATTCGGAGCCTGGTAGCACCCCCTGCTCCTCCCCTTAGTACGCCACTGTTAATCGCATCTCTATAAGTAGATGCTGATTGTCGCTGCGTACATGCACAATAGCCTCCCAATATGCTCCTATGGGAAAGCACTAGATTGACTGAAACTGTAAAATTTGCCATGCCCCAGCTCGGCCGGCAAGGTGCAGGTAAAAAGGGGAGTAAAATTACCTTTAAAGAGTAAGGAGAGGGGGGTTTGGTGTTGTGCGTCTATCATGTGCGTTGCTGTGAGGTTATGAATTTGAGGGAGTCCTTCAGAGTTCGCACCCATCATCTATCATTTTTGCTGTGCAGGCTCTTCTTATATGTTTTTTTTCTTGAACTCGGATTTTGGATCATTCTCAAACCAAAGTCCATGGCTACTTAATAAGTGACCAGCGAATGCAGGACCTGTCCTTTGTAGCATATGATAGTTAGTCTTTACATAGACAAAATGAAATGGAATCAGGAATTATAGCTGTCCGGACACATTACTGGGAGTATCATTGCTGTGGAGCCAGGGGCGGACTGAGAGCCTTTGGGGCCCCCGGGCAAAATTAGATCCCAGGCCCTTTGAATGCACAAATATATGTGCATTAAATAAATGTTAAAGGATCACTATAGTGTCAGGAAAACAAAGCGGTTTTCCTGACACTATAGTGCCCTAAGGGTGCCCCCACCCTCAGGGTCCCCCTCACGTGGCTAGTCACATCCTCCCTCTCTCTGTTACTAGTCACCCCCTCCCTCACTCTGTCTCTAGAGTAAGGGGGTGACTAGTGACAGAGTGAGGGAGGGGGTGACACAGTGACAGAGGGAGGGATGGGGTGACTAGTGACAGAGGGAGGGGTGGGGTGACTAGTGACAGAGGTGACTAATGACAGAGGGAGGGGGTAACACAATTACAGAGGGAGGGGGTGACACAATGACAGAGGGAGGGAGGGGGTTACACAGGGAGGGGTGACTAGTGACACAGTGACAGAGGGAGGGTGGGGGTGACACAGGGAGTGATTAGTGACAGTGACGGAGGGAGGGGTGACTAGTGGCAGTGAGGGAGGTGGTGACACAGTGACGGTTGACTAGTGACAGAGGGAGGGGGTGACTAGTGACAGAGGGAGGGAGGGGTGACAGAGAGAAGGGGTGACTAGTTACAGAGGGAGGGGGTGACTAGTGACAGAGGGAGGGGGTGACACAGTGACAGAGGGAGGGGTGACTAGTGATAGAGGGAAGGGGTGACTAGTGACAGAGGGAGGGAGGGGTGACAGTGACAGAGAGAGGGGGTGACTAGTGACAGAGGGAGGGAGGGCTGACTAGTGACAGAGGGAGGGGTGACTAGTGAGAGAGGGAGGGTGGGGGTGACACAGTGACAGAGGGAGGGGGTGACAGACACATTGACAGAGGGAGGGGGTGACAGTGGGAGGGGGGTGACACATTGACAGAGGGAGGGGGTGACCATTGACAGAGGGAGGGGGTGACCAGTGACAGAGGGAGGGGGGTGACCAGTGACAGAGGGAGGGGGGTGACCAGTGACAGAGGGAGGTTGGTGACAGTGACAGAGGGAGGGGCGTGACAGAGGGAGGGGGTGACTAGTGACAGAGGGAGGGGGTGACACAGTGACAGAGGGAGGGAGGGGTGACTAGTGACAGAGGGAGGGAGGGGTGACTAGTGACAGAGGGAGGGGGTGACTAGTGACAGAGGGAGGGAGGGGTGACTAGTGACAGAGGGAGGGGGTGACACAGTGACAGAGGGAGGGAGGGGTGACTAGTGACAGAGGGAGGGGGTGACTAGTGACAGAGAAAGGGGGTGAGTAGTGACAGAGTGGGGGGGTGACTAGTGACAGAGGGAGGGAGGGGTGACAGTGACAGAGAGAGGGGGTGACAGTGACAGAGGGAGGGGGTGACACATTGACAGAGGGAGGGGGTGACTAGTGGCAGAGGGAGGTGGGACTAGTGGCAGAGGGAGGGGGTGACAGACACATTGATAGAGGGAGGGGGTGACAGTGACAGGGGGTGACACAGTGACAGAGGGAGGGGGTGACAGTGACAGAGGGAGGGGGTGACAGTGACAGAGGGAGGGGGTGACAGTGACAGAGGGAGGGGGTGACAGTGACAGAGGGAGGGGGGGTGACAGTGACAGAGGGAGGGGGGGTGACAGTGACAGAGGGAGGGGAGGGGGTGACAGTGGGAGGGGTGACACATTGACAGAGAGAGGGAGGGTGAGTAGTGACACAGTGGGGGGGGGAGGTAAGGGGGGTAAGTAGTACCTACCTTTCTTTCTGCTCCCTCTGGTCTCCCTGGCTGCTGCTCCTTCCCCTGCTGATCGGGCTCTGTGTGAGAGGAGAGTACAGGAAGTGAGGTCACTTCCTGGCCCCGCCTCTCCTCATCACACAGAGCCGCACGGGACAGGGAGAAGGAGACCTGGCAGAGAGCTGGTGAAGCTGCCAGGTCTCACGTGAGGGTAAGGGGGGGGAGATTTAAAGAGCGGTAGGTTGCTGGGGCCCTGCGCTGCATCAGGGGCCCCAGCAACCTATTAAAGGAAATTATTTTTTATTTGTTTTTGCCCTTCCAGTTGGAGAGATCTCTGATCTCTCCAGCTGGAGCATAGCTGTGCGGCCGGGCCCCTGGCTGCCTCGGGCCCTCGGTCCATGACCGATGTGCCCGAGTGGTCAGTCCGCCCCTGTGTGGAGCTCTGTTACACACACAGACACACCAATAATATGGAACGCCTAGAAAAGAGGGACATTAGGATAGAAAAGAAGGACAGGGGGAATTGGGCCCAAAATTAGGATTCTACCCCCTAAATAAGGGCAGTTGAGAGGTAAGAAAGCCATATAATGTAATTGTTTCATCATCACTTGAGCTCCATCTTGTGGACATTAAGGTTAAGTGCACTATCTTAGGCTTCTTAAATATTTACTTACATTGAATCTGTTTAGTGAGGTGACATATATTGACACGGAATTTCTAAAGTTGGAATTTCCTTTGCTTTGCTAGAGGAATACAAGAAGGGAGTGATAGAAGTCACTCCATTCTGACATCAATGCATGAAGCCAGTGTGTCAGTGTGATGGAAGAACCGAGTGATCACAGTGGGTGGTCTGTAAGGATGTTTTTTTAAATGTTATCTTCTTTTAAAATTCATCAATGTTCCTCGATATATATATATTTAAATCCAGCATGATAGGTATTGTGGATTTTGTCATTGGATTAGTTTCTATCTGTCCAGTTTGTCCAATGATTTTCATTAGGGTTTCAATTTCTTCGACATTATATTCCTTCTCCTTGAATTTGTCTTTTAAAGAGTGGGATTACTCCAAGAAAATTTCTGGATTTGAAACACTTTGTGCCGTATCAAACTTTCTTTCTTTTCGTATTTGGGTCTATTTTTTTTTTTTTATAACTTCTTTATTTTTGGTATGCAGGTAGTTATAAAAGTGCCTGTATCGCCACAACAGCGTCGGCAGGCTTGTTTCTCTTAGATTTGACATAATAACATTGTGGCATGTTGGGTATGCATACATTTTTTTTTTAAAACGAAAAGAATAAACAATAGAGTAGGCAAGCTATTAGCAATATGGTATAGGCTAAATAGGTATGACTGGCTTGCGGCCTCATGGTGTAGATAACAGGCTTGTAGGCTAATGCAAGTACAGTGAGGTAAGATTTGCTTGCTGTGTCTACACCTAAGATGCAGGATAAAGTGAAACAGCACACTGCTATAGTTTTAACAGTGGAAGCCTATTAACATACATAGAGATTGCTTATGTAGGATCTGATAGGCTACAAAGCTGTACTCGATTGGGACAGGTTAAGTAAAGAGCATTAGGTTACATGCTAGGCAAACAGGTTTTATAATAATAAGGACACATACATGCAAATAAGCTAAGTGCCCCTGGATTGAGACAAGTAATGCTATAGGCTAGCCTATGTTTCAACATTCATGAATGTTCAGCTGTATCTCATATTTTTGTATAGTAATATCAGGCTAGTGCAAGCTAGACTGAAATGAATTGCTGAGTTCATGAGCAAGGGAGGCTATCTGTACATGAATATTGGGAAAAACATATATATTGATAGCACTGATGGAAACATTAAGATGCTACTCTGCTACACTGTTCAAGCTGTACTAAGTCAGAATTAATACGACAGGAGTATGTAGTTGATGATCTGGCAGTCATTATATGTCCACATGGTGCACAGCAGTGCTGTTACGGTTCACAGAAGGTAGCACTAAGCCATTATTGCAGAGCATTGATAAAGTCTTGCTTAAAGTGATACATAGGTAATAATAAGCTTTAGAACTAAAGAGAAAACCAAACTGAAGGGTTCCACTGGGTATCTTTGGGAAAGTCTCTCCGCTCCCCACCGCCAGGTTGTCAGGTGTGCAAGGTCTGGTCAATCTCTGCTGGCGTGCAATGCTTGCGTGGGGGTTCAGGAGGGTTGCAGCTCCTCAGAAGGCAGAGGTGCTCGTGTGAGCCAGCAGGGTCGCGGTGCCGCCATCTTCGATTCGGTCTAGGCTGCGTTTTGGCGCTTCGTCGGGACCTCGTGTAGCAGGGGGCATATTGGGTGCAGGCCGGGATCACCCCCACCGGCCCAGAGGGGGGGGAACAGGGCCCGGTCCACAGAACCGAAGGAGCCTGGCTGGATAACATCGGGCAGGATAGCGGGCGGCGGCCATCCGCCTCGCTCACCTCCTGAGTAGGCCTCATCCGAATGGAGCGATGCGTATCCCTCCGGGGGACTAAAACATTGACTGCAAGCCTCTCCCCGGGTCCATTGTCTCCGTGGGTGCCGGTCCACTGCTAGAGGTCGCCAGGTGAGTATAACAGCTGTATATTGTAGGGTTATCGGGCTATTTTTGCTGGAGCTATTGTGCCGTGCGGCCGGCCAGCTCGGCGGCCAGGTCCCGCCCCCTATTTGGGTCTATTTTAAATGTTTTTTTTTGTTGTTTTTTAAGTTGTTTTAATTGCTGTACACCCTGTCCCTTACTTTTTGATCTGTGTATCTGCATGTGTTAGTAGATTAAAAAAAAAAAAGACTTCTCTATGTCTTAGAAAAGAATAATCCCCAAAAATCTACACTAAAAATATCACAAATAGGGGGGTGGAGCCTGACCTTTAAGCGGACTAGACGTGTGGCACTGGAGCTCCTGCACAATATTTAACCCGGCTTTATTGTTGATACGTTCCATCCTGTGCCCACATTAGGTCAGGGAATCTCGGGCAAGCTATAGCTATACGACAGGTTTACACTGCCGGGAGCTGGAGAAATCTAGCTGCGGCCAACTGGGGACAGAGACGGGGAAAGGTGGCCGAACTCCTCAGCCTCGAGTCTGTGGTTTGGACCAGCAGCATCCCAACTCTTCCCCCCCTCCACCGGACCGGTGGGGGATATCCCGGTCCACCCTAGCCAGACACACGCTGTAAGTGGTGTGGAAGAATCTCCAACTTGATACTCACCTCGAGCGAGACAAATCCAAACAAGATGGTGGACGCCACAGTGCCTGCGACACAAGGCCCGGCCCCAAGCCATGCCCAGACTCAACAGATCCCTTATGCAGCATCTCATCTAGACTTGATGCAAATTTTGCTTGCTTCTGGGCCATGCTGGAGGAGAGGACGTAGGTAGGGGATGAAGGGCATTACTGCGGAGGGAGGCCTGAGGGTTCCCCTGTGCACTACGCTACTATGCCGCCAGCTGTCCCTTTAACCCTCAACAATCCCGTAAAGAGACCCACCCGGAGACTCACCCAGCTGCAAAAGCCATAACACCGGCGAACTGCATGGTATCGGAGAAGCAGACCAAATGTTGTGCCTAATCATTACATTCATGAAGCGCCAATATCAAAAAGCAATAATCAATTACCCATAGGTTTTTAAAGATATTGGTGGGCACCAAAACCTTATTTGTGATGAGTGAATGGAGTATTTGAGAAAAGGGAAAGACACTGACATCAAGTACTTGTAAATAAACAAAACAAACTTTATTGATTAACAAAGACTTAATTAATAATCATTCAGCTTAAAATTCAGCTTAAAGGAACCGCTTAATAAAAACACCACGAGAGAGACCTGCTGCACTCGACTGAGAGAACTTCTAGCAGTCAGTCTGGAAGGGGACCCTCTCTTACTGTGAAATCAGCAGAACCAGCAATACACGTCCGTATTACAGGTGGGTAGTACTCCAAATGAGTGCCAAGTTTTCTAGTCTTTTTTTTTAAGAAACTTAATAATCAAAAGGGGTGAATAGTCTGTACATTTTCACCAAATCTTCTTGTAAAGGATCCTGCTATCCGTGCAGCGCTGATCCTTGTAGCGTCTCCCGAAATCCAAGCTGAAAAGAGTGAAGTAGTGATTATAGCTCCCAATTCCCCAAACATGAGTCGAGACTTCATGAAGGGGTAAAACAAATGTGTTTATTGATGGCCAAACTCAGCCCTTTTATGATGGTCTCCCAGCAAGGGAACTCCCACATGGGACCTTGTGGAAGACTGTAACAAAATATGCAGAACCAATCAGTATACAGTACAATTCTTATACACACCCACAGGAAGAGTGTAACCCCTCCTCTGTATCCTAGAGATAGTTAACTTACCCCTCCTCTCTATCCTGGAGATAATTCTCTTAAGTGGTTGCAGAGAACCTAATTATCTCCGGGCAGAGAGAAACATGTGCTTTTTACCTTTTAACAAAACTGTGTTAAAATCAATAACTCATGTTTCGCTGAACGAAGTCCCCATGTTCCCCATAGCTTGGATCTGAGCGCATATTATAGGCGAATAGCGCTCAGATCCCACGAACACAGTTCTCAATAACGTTGAGTAAAATTTAAGTTCACCAGCTGTAATGGAAGTTAAACTGCACGAACCCACATACGAGTGTAACAGGGGAAATGTACAATCCAAGCAAGTAAGGCGAATGATGTGATCCAGAGACAGAGGGCTCTGTCCCAAGTGCCTTAAGACCCCATGACTTAACGGGCCAGCATCCCAGGGTAAGAGGCTAGCAATCCGGCTCCTCCAAGCGATAGGGGGGTAGGGCAGTTTGTCACATGCAGACCCAGTGACAAAAGCCATTTTGTCACACATCTCCCCTTTTCCAAACAGACTAACAGGGTATCTGACCTCCTGCTGGTCAGTGCCCTTGTTAGTCCAGCAGTCCACCCACAAAACAGAAACAGCAGTACAGCCCTCCCACAATAACTGGTTTCTACACCTGAGTGAGGGAAAAACTTGTCTATGTCCAGGTGCCTCACCACGGCTGTGTGTGGGACTGGTAGGCTGCCTTGGTGGGTGGCTGAGTGGGCAGAGACCAGCGGTACTCTGCCCTGGTACCAGCACTACTACGGGAGTAGTCTGGTTGAAACCTGGTTGCTGGAGACCGACTGTCTCCCCTTTAGCTGCACAGCTCTGCTGCTGGAGACCGACTGTCTCCCCTTTTTCTGTACACCTCTGCTGCTGGAGACTGACTGTCTCCCCTTTAGCTGCACAGCTCTGCTGCTGGAGACCGACTGTCTCCCCTTTAGCTGCACAGCTCTGCTGCTGGAGACCGACTGTCTCCCCTTTAGCTGCACAGCTCTGCTGCTGGAGACCGACTGTCTCCCCTTTAGCTGCACAGCTCTGCTGCTGGAGACCGACTGTCTCCCCTTTAGCTGTACAGCTCTGCTGCTGGAGACCGACTGTCTCCCCTTTTTCTGCACAGCTCTGCTGCTGGAGACCGACTGTCTCCCCTTTAGCTGCACAGCTCTGCTGCTGGAGACCGACCATCTCCACCTGCCGACTGTGGATCCTCCCCGGACCAGTCTATGAGGTCCCCTACCTCTGCAGCTGGTAGCGGAGCAGGGTGTACCTCAGCCGGGTCTTGCCAGTGGTAGTGCTGCAGGTTAGGCTGTGAGTGGATCAAGCTGAACAGATGTTGGTAGTCCTGCTCCAGCTCCCACTCCCTTCTGACCAGGAATGTTAGATCTGCTCTCACCCCCCTTTCGGGCGGCCAATCGTGTAGGTCTCTCCTGTAGTCCATAAGGTCCCAGAATCTGGACTCTCCCGGGCTCCCAAAATCCATTTCGTCAAAGGACTCCCATAATAGACCAGGGCCATTGTAATCCTCACCCTCGGGTCTGTGGTATTCCTCCGTCCGGGGAGCCTGCCGCACTGTGTCCCACCATAGTGCCTGGTATGCGTCCTCTAACCAGGTCTCCTGCCATACCAGGGTCTCGAGCTCCGACACCCACTCCTTCAGGGGCTGCTCCCCCACCAGAGGCTTTCGCAGCGCCAATTGCATTCGTAACCTCTGCTCCTCACTGGGGAGACTCTTGCTCCATTGTCGCTGCACGTCCTCCATGGCCTCGTGCCATACGCCTTTCCGGGCTGCATCCCTGTAATCCGAGTGCTCCTCCTCATGGAACGCTGATTCCATGCTGCTGTAGCCAGGGTCACTGTACGAATACTAGTGTTGCCCTAATTATAAATCCATGTGTCGCTGGGATGCTATTCACTACTTGATTCGGTTCTGTATATCCATTCAGGAGAAAATCCCGCCGCTTGCCACCAGTGTAAAGGATCCTGCTATCCGTGCAGCGCTGATACTTGTAGCGTCTCCCGAAATCCAAGCTGAAAAGAGTGAAGTAGTGATTATAGCTCCCAATTCCCCAAACATGAGTCGAGACTTCATGAAGGGGTAAAACGAATGTGTTTATTGATGGCCAAACTCAGCCCTTTTATGATGGTCTCCCAGCAAGGGAACTCCCACATGGGACCTTGTGGAAGACTGTAACAAAATATGCAGAACCAATCAGTATACAGTACAATTCTTATACACACCCACAGGAAGAGTGTAACCCCTCCTCTGTATCCTGGAGATAGTTAACTTACCCCTCCTCTCTATCCTGGAGATAATTCTCTTAAGTGGTTGCAGAGAACCTAATTATCTCCGGGCAGAGAGAAACATGTGCTTTTTACCTTTTAACAAAACTGTATTAAAATCAATAACTCATGGTTCGCTGAACTAAGTCCACATGTTCCACACACCCCCAGATAGCTTGGATCTGAGCGCATATTATAGGCGAATAGCGCTCAGATCCCACGAACACAGTTCTCAATAACGTCGAGTAAAGTTTAAGTTCACCAGCTGTAATGGAAGTTAAACTGCACGAACCCACATACGAGTGTAACAGGGGAAATGTACAATCCAAGCAAGTAAGGCGAATGATGTGATCCAGAGACAGAGGGCTCTGTCCCAAGTGCCTTAAGACCCCATGACTTAACGGGCTAGCATCCCAGGGTAAGAGGCTAGCAATCCGGCTCCTCCAAGCGATAGGGGGGTAGGGCAGTTTGTCACATGCAGACCCAGTGACAAAAGCCATTTTGTCACACTTCTTATCAGTGCAGCCCAGCAAAGACCTTGCAAAAGCGTTGGATGGGACCTGCAGCTTGACAGACTTTCAGTCCCACAACAATGCCATGCCCGATCTGTGCGGTTAATATCTCTGTTCTCATAACTATCTAAAAAGCTAGCTCTGCACTCATAATATTCTCTTGAAGCTATGCATGAGTCATTCTGGTGCTGTGTTTTGTGGTTATTAACATTTTCAGTACTGTTAACCGGCGTCATCTTGACTATTTAGTTTACTTGACTAATAGTTTGATTTGCTCAATAATGATCAACCAATCATTCTTAATTAATATGGAATATTATCACACCCCACCATACACCACAGCCTGCATGCTCTCTCCCGGACGGGAATATTAAAGAGCCTGGAGCTCTGCTAGCAAGCGACATCAAGAGGCATACTGTTCCCCTGGTCTGGGACTGGGAGGAAGAAGCTCACCTACGGCACAGCAGTGGCAATCAATCAAGCAGAGTGCACAAACGTGCGAAAAGCCTACCCAGCCTGGGCATAGGATGTCCACCCTGTGTTCCACCTCACGCGCTGCCCAAATGTGTGGACACTGTGCCCTCCTTACCTCAGCTCTAACAGAGCTTACACTACTTTCCTCCTCACATTTAACACTGCTCCCGTATACTCTTATTCTCCACACACTGACACAGCAACATGCCTAATATAATGCTAGCTTTCTTACTCATTCTCCTGTACTCTCTGGTCTTAAGATCAGATCTATGTCTCAGCCTGTTTCCTAAAAATAAAAAAATGTGCAATAAGCTTGTCATTGCTGTTGTGGTATCACAAGCCTGTATGTCATTCCTTGCACTATGAAAATAAAGAATTAAAAAAGTGTATATATATATATATATATATCTCACAAATAGTGTAATATGGTAAAACATCATGTAGTAGATAGTGGACTATTGCACTCACAAAGGTAAGTAGTTAGCAGGTAGAACAGAAATCACTGTAGTTGAAATCTTCTGCTCCGAATCCAAGTATTCTCAGTACCATATGTAGGGGAATAAAATGGCAGACATAGTGCAAAACAGCATTATATTAGAACGAAATAACCACAAAGTTCCACAAGATAAAAGGCACATCAACAAATCAGCTTATTGCAGGATGCTCGATCAGGAACTTCACTTGATATGTCCCGAATTAAGTAATACAGTTAACATAAATACATAAAACAAATAAATAATAATAACCCTACGCGTTTCGTCGTCATGCACAGACTACCTCAGGGGCATCCAACTCAGTCAATAGTCCACTGTAGCCCACATTGATGCTTTGTTGTTCTAAATACATTCTAAAAACATGCGAAGCATCATGGGAGTTGTAGTTCTACAACATTTGGGGATCTACCTATTGGGGACCCTTGCTCTAAATGATGATACGGAATCTCTCTATATTATTAATGAACATGCTGCTATACACTGATGAAAAGCTAAATCTAAACTATTAAAAATTAGCCTCCCCCCCCCTATTAACTGATCCTAAATACTAACAATATCTAGTGGGTTCAGTGGTCCCCAACCCAGTACTCATGGACCACCAACAGTCCAGGTTTTGTCACTATCTCAATTTGAATAAAACAGGGAAATACATTAATCCTGGACTGTTGGTAGTCCATGAGGACTGGGTTGGGGACCACTGGGTTACACAATAAAGCTAGAACTATATTGATTCATTAGTAATTAATGTATACCTTTATTGCAGATAAAAAGTATTAAACAGCACTGATTCTTCATCTCCATTTAATTAAAGGAAGATTATGGTGATGAACAGTGAATTTATGGAGACAAACAGGAAACAAGCAGGAGCTGAGAGCTCTGCTGCTACAATGGCTACGAGTATAATGTTATGTGTTAGTCATAGTCACGTACTTAACATTTTATGATGCGTCTGGTGATTAAATCATTCCTAGTGTCTTTCTTTCGCTGCCAATCTGTGTATACGGTGGATGTATTTGGACCCAAATAGATTCGTAGTTTCCATAGCTTCTCATAGCCTTTTCCCCAGCTGATGATACCAAGTTGGAAGGACCGCCCTTCTGTTGGGGCATGCAGGGCAATTTCCTAGGGGGCCCACAAGCATAAAGGCCGCACTGCGATGCCCATGGGCAGAGGCTGACAGAGGAGATCCTTTGCTCAACTTCACTGCAGCAGAGAGAGGGAGGGAGACTGTGTGTTCCTTCCGCGAGCAGGCTGTCCTGAGCATTGCTGCAAGTTACCACGGCAATGCTCAGATACAGCAATGTGCTCCAAGAGGACAAGAGAGTCAGCCTGTAGCCAGAGGAGCTGTGGGCTGAAGTTCACATGCCACCACTGGAACACCAGGGCTTGCGCTGTTCCCCCCAACCCTGAGTAAAGGTAAGAAGAAGTTGGAGGGGGGACATAAAGCCTTTATTTATTTTTAATAAAAATAATAGAAAAATATACAGATGCTCCCTTATAACTCCTCCCACACACAATATAGACCTTTTGCATCTCTCTCATACACACACAGCACCCCTAACACACTGCACACTTCATAGACACAGCACCCCTCACACAAACTGCATCCCTCACACACACACTGCACCCCACAAACACAAACATTACACCCTTCATACACACAGCACCCCTCACACACACACTACACCCTTCACGCACACAGCACTCCTCACACACACACTTTTAAAGTTTTATTACTTATATACATTAAAGGAAACTATAGTGTAGAGAAAACAAACTTGTATAGCTCGCCATAGTGCCCTCCTACCTCGCAGCCCCCTACCATGCTACAGAAGGGGTTAAAAATTCCTTCTTTCACTTACCTTTTTGCAGCACACTCTGCACTGGATTAAGCTTCACCTCAGCTCCTCACCAGCTGGCTGACGTTGCAGTGGCCGCCCTAGCATTAGTATTTCCCCCCATAGGAAAGTATGTATAATATTTTCATATGGGGGTTTGGGTGACGCTGGATGTACTCATGCATAGTGTGAGGACGCCCAGCGTCAGTTAGGCGACCAAAAGTCACCTAACGACCCGGAAATTCTGGTAGACAGACACTAGAGGTGGAGTTAACGCTGCAAAGTAATTATTGCAGCTTATTAAAAACTGCAAAAATTACCATGGCAGGGTTAAGGGACCTGGGACTTAAATGAGCTGAAGTGGTCTGGGTGCCTATAGTGTCCTATTATATATATGATGTGTCGCCCACGACAATTCCCCTTCGCTCAATATGGCCCAGGGAAGCCAAAATGCTGGATATCCATGGTCTAGACATAATGTATTGTCATTGTCAGCGGTGGTATACAGTGGTATACAATGTTACTAATGTACTGGTTATGTCCATTTTTTGGTAGTTTTATTTGTAGGAATCCAACAGCTTAAACAGAAAACCAATGTGTAATGGCACAAAGGTTTAATTATTTATTTAGATCATTTTCTTTTGCCGTTAAATAATAGCCATTTTTCTCAGAGCGTCTATAATTAAACCCATGTGGGTCAAACATAACATTATAGCAGCATTGTTTAAATATATGCTGTTTGTGGCCACCATGCTAAAACACCACAACACAAAATATCTAGCAAGAGCCAGATTAAGGTTGCACAGGGTGCTAGCTGCTAGGCAGGATGCCGGATTGGGATCCCCTCCTAGAACACTGGGTTCTGTTCTGTGAGTGGTGTGTGGTGGCTGAGTGTTGCATTTGTGCGGAGGAGACTGAGTGTTGTGTGTGGAGGAGGCTCAAAGCTGTATGTGGTGGTGGTGTAGGGGTTGAGTCCCCCTGCGTGTTCTGGGTGTGTGTGGTGTTTAAATTGTGTCTGTGGAGGAGTCTAATTTGGTGTGTGTGTTGGGAGTTGGTAATTTGTCCCCCTCCTGCTCACCTTTTGGCAGTACAGGGCTGTAATCCTTGGTGGACCAGTTAAAGGTAGTCTGCAGTAGATGACTAGTGGACAAGCAAACAGTGAGCTGTAAATCCCGGGCCGACTGTAAAGGAGCATTGTAGTCTGTCTGTGCAGACAGGGTCGGATTTCCCTTCAGGCAGAGTAGACACCTGTCCACTAGAGGGCACCTGTTTTTAGCACATATAGTTTTCATTTTTGAGCTTAAAGGGACACTATAGTCATCAGAACAACTACAGCGTAATGTAGTTATTCTGGTGAGTATAGTCAGTCACCTGCAGGGTTTTTAATGTAACCATGGGCGTCCGCAGGAATTTTTCCAGGGGGGGGGGCATAATTGTAAATGACATCTATGCTTGGCCCCTTTTTGACAGTGTCATGAAGGGGAGGAGCATAGTCATTATCACTTAAAGCCAGGGTGAATACCGTTTTCACAACTACAGGGAGTGCAGAATTATTAGGCAAGTTGTATTTTTGAGGATTAATTTTATTATTGAACAACAACCATGTTCTCAATGAACCCAAAAAACTCATTAATATCAAAGCTGAATATTTTTGGAAGTAGTTTTTAGTTTGTTTTTAGGTATAGCTATTTTAGGGGGATATCTGTGTGTGCAGGTGACTATTACTGTGCATAATTATTAGGCAACTTAACAAAAAACAAATATATACCCATTTACATTATTTATTTTTACCAGTGAAACCAATATAACATCTCAACATTCACAAATATAAATTTCTGACATTCAAAAACATAACAAAAACAAATCAGTGACCAATATAGTCACCTTTCTTTGCAAGGACACTCAAAAGCCTGCCATCCATGGATTCTGTCAGTGTTTTGATCTGTTCACCATCAACATTGCGTGCAGCAGCAACCACAGCCTCACAGACACTATTCAGAGAGGTGTACTGTTTTCCCTCCTTGTGGACCACAGGTTCTCAATGGGGTTCAGATCAGGTGAACAAGGAGGCCATGTCATTAGATTTTCTTCTTTTATACCCTTTCTTGCCAGCCACGCTGTGGAGTACTTGGACGCGTGTGATGGAGCATTGTCCTGCATGAAACTGGCAGTAGGACTGGGAGTTGAGCTTGACTCCATCCTCAACCCGAAAAGGCCCCACAAGCTCATCTTTGATGATACCAGCCCAAACCAGTACTCCACCTCCACCTTGATGGCGTCTGAGTCGGACTGGAGCTCTCTGCCCTTTACCAATCCAGCCACGGGCCCATCCATCTGGCCCACTCTCATTTCATCAGTCCATAAAACCTTAGAAAAATCAGTCTTGAGATATTTCTTGGCCCAGTCTTGACGTTTCAGCTTGTGTGTCTTGTTCAGTGGTGGTCGTCTTTCAGCCTTTCTTACCATGGCCATGTCTCTGAGTATTGCACACCTTGTGCTTTTGGGCACTCCAGTGATGTTGCAGCTCTGAAATATGGCCAAACTGGTGGCAAGTGGCATCTTGGCAGCTGCACGCTTGACTTTTCTCAGTTCATGGGCAGTTATTTTGCGCCTTGGTTTTTCCACACGCTTCTTGCGACCCTGTTGACTATTTTGAATGAAACGCTTGATTGTTCGATGATCACACTTCAGAAGCTTTGCAATTTTAAGAGTGCTGCATCCCTCTGCAAGATATCTCACTATTTTTGACTTTTCTGAGCCTGTCAAGTCCTTCTTTTGACCCATTTTGCCAAAGGAAAGGAAGTTACCTAATAATTATGCACACCTGATATAGGGTGTTGATGTCATTAGACCACACCCCTTCTCATTACAGAGATGCACATCACCTAATATGCTTAATTGGTAGCAGTGGTGTATCCTGGTTTTGTGCTGCCCTAGGCAGGACAAAACTCAGGCGCCCCCCTCCCGCCCGCGCCACCCCCATCCAACCCTTCCCCCCGCCCGCACCACCCCCACCCTTCCCCCGCCCCGCCTTCTAAATACACACACACACACACACATTCACTTACAGATACGCATACACTAGCTAACAGAAACACACACACACTTACAGACACACACACACTCACTAACAGACACACACTAACAGACACACACTCACTAACAGATACACACACACTCACACTAACAGACACACACACACGCACTAACAGACATACAGACACACACTAACAGACATACATACACACACACTAACAGACATACATACACACACACACACTAACAGACACACACACTAACAGACATACACACACACACACACACACTAACAGACATACACAGACACACTAACAGACATACACAGACACACTAACAGACATACACAGACACACTAACAGACATTCACACACACTAACAGACATACACACACACACACTAACAGACACACACACTGACATACACAGACACACTAACAGACATTCACACACACACACACACACTAACAGACATACACAGACACACTAACAGACATACACAGACACACTAACAGACAGACACACACACTAACACACACACACACTAACAGACATACACACATACTCACTCACTCACATATTTAACACATTTTTTTTTTTTTAATTTACCCCCCCCAGCCTCCTTACCTTTGGGGGGGGTTCCTATTTCTCCCTGGTGGTCCAGTGGCTGCTGGGCGGCGCTGGCAGGCGGCTGGCGAGGGAGCACTTCCTCTGAGCGGTCTGCTCAGCTCCCTCGTGCGCCGTAGAGTGAGGCTGGGAGGCGGAGCCGGAATATGACGTCACCTTCCGGCTCCCAGCCTCACTGTGCGGCGCGCGAGGGAGCTGAGCAGACAGCTCAGAGGAAGTGCTCCCTCGCCGGCCGCCCACCAATGCCGCCCAGCAGATCGCCCGCCCAGACGGCATGTCTGTTAGCCGCAAGGCTAACAAGGCATTTGCCCTGGGCATTTGGGGGCGGCGTTTTTTGCCGCCCCCTGGAAAATGCCGCCCAAGGCAAATGCCTTGTTTGCCTCGCGGCTAATACGCCCCTGATTGGTAGTAGGCTTTCGAGCCTATACAGCTTGGAGTAAGACAACATGCATAAAGAGGATGATGTGGTCAAAATACTAATTTGCCTAATAATTCTGCACTCCCTGTATGGTGTCAGGAATACATGTTTGTATTCCTGACACTATAGTGTTCCTTTAAGCAAATTAAAGGAACATTTCATCTAAATGAAAATGCTATGATGCGAGGAAGCCCCTGGGTGCTCTTTCCTTTAAGGGGTTAAACCGCTCTGAAATGGTTTAACCCCAAAGTCTTCCTCCAGCTCCAGGTCCCTCAGTGGTATTCGTCATCTGAAACGGAGTGTCAGGAAGTGCAGATTGACGTCAGGCATGGGTGCCGCTGATTGGCTAGAATGGTCATCTGACGCTCTAAGCCAATCGCTAGTTCCCGGTTCATAATTTTTTAAAACTTTTTTATGAATGGGGAGCTATTGATTGGCTTAGAGTGCCAGCTGACCGCTCTAGCCAATCAGCAACACCCCTACCCACCGGCACTCTGTGCTTCCTGACACTCAGTAAATAAAAGTGAACACATTAACACTGATATTTTTTTTTTACCTGGGGAGATGAGAAGGTCCAGAGTTTCCCTGCCAGGCACAGGTACCAAAGCCTTATGATGTGGTGTCCAGAATAAAGTGGAGGGTTCACTTCATTTGTCCTTCCTGCTCCAATCTCCTTTACTTCTCCTTCATTTAACAGTCTTCTTTTTCTTCTGACACTGTCTTCTATATTTGGCTCCTTCTGCTCCTTTACCTTTCTGCTTATTTTGCGCCCTTCTGCTCCTTTCTCGTTCTGATTCCTTTCTGCTCCTTCTTCTACTTTAGCTTTGTGCTCCTTGCTGTCCCTTTCTGCTCCTTCTTTAACTTTGCCTTTGTGCTCCTTGCAGACCCTTCCTGCTCCTTGCTGACTCTTCATTTAGCCACCCCCACCCCCCCCATGCCTCACTTGCCTAATCTATAGGCTGCCCCCCCATGCCTCACTTGCCTAATCTATTGGCTGCCCCCCCCATGCCTCACTTGCCTAATATATAGGCTGCCCCCCTCCATGCCTTACTCCCCTAATATATAGGCTGCCCCCCTCCATGCCTTACTCCCCTAATATATAGGCTGCCCCTCCATGCCTTACTCCCCTAATATATAGGCTGCCCCTCCATGCCTTACTCCCCTAATATATAGGCTGCCCCTCCATGCCTTACTCCCCTAATATATAGGCTGCCCCCCCATGCCTTACTCCCCTAATATATAGGCTGCACCCCCCCATGCCTTACTCCCCTAATATATAGGCTGCCCCCCCCATGCCTTACTCCCCTAATATATAGGCTGCCCCCCCATCCCTCACTCCCCCAATATATAGGCTGCCCCCCCCATGACTCACTCACACCCTAATATATAGGCTGCCCCCCATCCCTCACTCCCCAATATATAGGCTGCCCCCCCATGACTCACTCACAGCCTAATATATAGGCTGCCCCCCCATCCCTCACTCCCCCAATATATAGGCTGCCCCCCCATGACTTACTCCCCTAATATATAGGCTGCCCCCATCCCTCACTCCCCTAATCTATAGGCTGCCCCCCCCCCCCCCATCCCTCACTCCCCCCCTTGCCCCCCCCCCCCTGCGGACACCCATGAATGTAACCTCTGCCTTTTCAGAGAACATTGCGGTCATTGCCTTTTCCTGGGGCAGCGCTACACAACATGCAGCACTGACGTTCAGTGTCTGCATGCTCTGCATTAAGGCATTGGACTTTCCCATAGAGATGCATTGATTCAATGCATCTCTATGAGGAAATGCTGATTGGCCAGGCCGATGTTTGGCTTCACCCCCGCCCCCTCCTTGGCTGAAATCATCAGAATTGACAATATCAGCCAATCCAATGCTTCCCTATGGTAAATTCTATGATGGTCAATTCTGATGATGTCAGGCAAGGAGGCTGATTGGGGCGGAGCCAGTGACACAGACCCGTGCGACACAGGAAATGAGGTGAGTTTTTACTACATTTAAAGAGGGCAAATAGGAACGGGGAGGCTAAATAGTGTTTTTTCCACGATAGGATCGGGAATACACGTTTGTGTTCCTGACCATATAGTGTTCCTTAATATAGGTTGGTGAGGAGAGATAAGTACCAGGAGCCTGAATAGGAAGTGGAAGCATCACTTCCCATCTGCCCACTAACAGCCTCACACACAGTAAATGCCTTGCAGGAGGAGCAGGGACAGCAATGAGTGATGCACACTGTATAACAGCTCCTGCAGCTCCAATATCATCAATCTTAGAGTAGACTAACTGGTCTACGGAAGAAATTGGATGTTGAGTACTTTGCAAATAACTGGTCAAACTCAGGCACTCAAAGCCTAAACCTGAAAATAAACCCTTTACCTTGATTCTATGTTTACCTCCTCTTAAAACCCAACTACCTCCTGTACCTCAATACTCACTAATTCTAGCCTGAAACTCATTTATTCCCTAAGTGAGGATTTAAAAATTATTTTACATTTAAGGCCAACATAGTCAAACTCGAAAAATAATCTCTAACTCAGCTATGCTTCGGGTTCCCCTACTTTGGTCTGAAATTTGAAATTGACTTTGAATTCTCACTTTAGTGATTAACCATGTCAATAATGAAAAAAAAACAACAACAAAAAAACATTATACTACAACTTTAACCCCTCTCAGTCTTTAAATCTTATTAACATTAAATATTCTATGTCAGCGGTGCCCAAAAGGTAGATCCCTCGATGTTTTAAAACTACAACTTCCATGATGCTTTGTCATTCTAAACAGCATAAAGGCATGCAAAGCATCATAGGAGGCATGCAAAGCATCAAGTGAAACCAGTTTTTTTTCATGCAGGCTGTGTCAATCAGAGCCAGGGGAGGTGCGACAAGGGCTGCATAAACATAAACAAACTGATTTAACTCCTAAATAGCAGTGAATTGAGCAGTGAAACCTGAGAGGCATGATCTATACACTAAAACTGCTTCATTTAGATAAAGTTGTTTAGGTGACTATAGTGTTCCTTTAAATTAATTATACTTACTTTATCTGTATTTTTGGGGGGTTGGGGAGCAGAGGATGACTTACAATTTCATGCCTACAGACACCTGAAACGTAAATACGGCTCTGTTTGGAGGTCAGTTTACACTGACATGCCCCCAATACAGGTACAGACTGTAACGCTACCTTGAGCAGATCTGGGGGCTCTGGGCTGGGCAGGGAGATCTTTTGATCTCCAGCTGGTTTAGGGACAGTCCCCTCATGGCCAGTCAGAGTTCCAGGCCACAACAGTGGCCCACCTCTAATTTGGAGAAAATCGCTACTCGCTAATATTTGCAATAGATTTTTTTTAGCTTGTCAGTAAAACAGGTATTCTAACATCAAATCTGTTTTGACAATAAACACAAGCCTACGGGGACAGGTTATATTACATTCTAAAAAAAAATGTTATGCATTATTTGAATACATACCCCTTCCTGGACTTGGGGAGAAAAATATGGGATTGGTATACTAAAACCTCCAGTTATTTAAATGTACATAGGGATTTGGGATAGTGAGCAAGTAACTTTTTAAGTGTGTGTATTGGGGCTGATGTGTAATATAGTCATTGCTGCCATCCAGGCGTAGTGGGAGTTTGAGCGCAGGTCTTAATTTTGCATCATAGGATAAAGGCAAAAGTGGATGACAGGCATTAGGACAGACAAACAAAAGAGTAATTACCGTAAAGGATACTGCACTGCAACCGGGCTTGAGGTTGGCCAATCTTGACAATGTAATCTTCAGAAAATAAATGATGGTCCACGCACTCAAGGTAAATCTAAAGCAGGTTTATTGGAGAAGATGAAAGCAATGTTTCGCCTCTTGTTGCGGGCCGAGACGTTGCTTTTATTTGCTCCAATAAACCTGCTCACTTTGGATTTACCTTGAGTACCCAGACAAACAAAAGTGGGTTGACTATATACTGCCCTCTATACTGTGAAATATAGGACTAGCTCGTAGGTGCAATATACAGTTTTTATTAAAAAAATAGAAAAAAGTCTGATGGAATGTATGAAAAAAAAAAATACGAGTGATTTCCTGGAATATCCAAAACTTTAGATATGCACATATATGTCTACAAAATACACCCACTCACTGCTGTCCGTCCAAGAATCCCTACACGTGTATTTACCATATGCAGATTGCTGACTAACTGCGGCAGGAAGTGACCTGACTTATTAGATTTAATTACACATGTTAATTATGCTTGTTAATGCAGCACTGAGCTCTTTACTAGATTCCAAATTCTTATAGCTGGAAGGAATGTGATGTTTTATTTGACTAGTAGGCACACAGAGAGGCCCAGGGCTGGTACATTAAATAAATATATATAAAAAAAAAAAAACATGCACACTGACAACTATAGTCACAAAACAGTAATTAGTGGTAAGACGACAAACAACTTGGCTTTTTATGTTACATTTTCCGTTCCAGTTGTTAGCTCACCACAAACTCGCTTTTTTAAGGGACGCAGTAAGCACCAATCCGTTTTTGTGATGAAGTGGTTGTGGTGCGTAGACCCTGTCGCCCCAAGCATCATAACCACTACAGCCCACTATAGTGGTTATGATGCCAATAGTACCCTGGCCTGGATTCCCTGTAACGTGGCAACTATTTAGCAATGGTTCGCTCTCTTACCTGCGTCTACCCATGCTCCGAAGGCTACCTGGTGGTCCAGGTATGCGGCAGTCAACATTCATTGGCTGAGAGCATCAGCTGACCACTCTCAACCAATGACAGACGTGCTGTGAAACAAAGTTGCACAGAATTAAAATTAGCCAGCCCAAGATCTCTAGTTCCGGGCTAGCTGATTACACCCCTATGAGACTTCTGATTGAGCGGCACTGCAAAGTCTGTGATTGGACAGCCAAAAAATGTCTGGGCTGGGTTAGAAGTAGAAGGAGAGGGTTTGCAAATGCTGCAGACAAGAGAACTGCAGCACTTGCAAGCTGTTTTTTTTACATATACCCCCAATGAATAAAATGCATAACTAAATACATGCATGCTCTCATTGGGGGAATATCTACTAAACAATTAGTATTATTATTTAGCATTTTTTGCAATGGAATGTACTTTTAAACGGATAACAAAGAATAAGAAAAAAGCAAGAATAGCTAACAGAATCCGAACAAAAGAAGAAAAAAAAGAGACTGTGGGATAACTTACTAAGAGGACTCACTAAAGTATGGACTGTAGCAAACTAAAATCTACATGGCAAATTGAATTCCACATTTCTTAAAATGATATCTGCCGGTAAATATATACCTTTTTTCCAGATAATCCCCGTATATCTGTATATCAGTTTCATAAACATATCGGTTATGGAAAATGGATGATAATCTTTATATACAATTTTACACCAGGACACTTTAACAAATGACAATACACAATGAAAAATAAAACTGGGGGGAAAAAAATAGAAAAACAACACTTTATAAAATCATAGTTACCAGCGGAATGATAAGCAATAGCAGGATATGGATTTAGTCTATGGTTTTTTATATATTTATATTTATATATTTCTCTCCTCCTTCAGTGTGATGTTGTGATACCTAACCCAGTGCCCTCCCTGCTCCCCAGCTGGGCAGGATAAGGAGAGACATTATAATTTGACATACAGGAGACACTTCTAGTGATTCTCTTCCTGGAATCAGCTGTCTCTTCCCATGTATGTCACCCCTCCCTCCCTGGAACTCACTACCTCTCCTCCCCACCTGGGCAGGATAAGGAGAGACATTATAATTTGACATACAGGAGGCACTTCTAGTGATTCTCTTCCTGGAATCAGCTGTCTCTTCCCATGTATGTCACCCCTCCCTCCCTGGAACTCACTACCTCTCCTCCCCACCCTCCTTGTCACACTCTCTCTCTCTCCCTCTCTCCTTGTCTCCCTTTCTCTCTCTATCCCTTCGTCACTTCCAGTCTGAGTCTGAGAGTCACATCCGGCACCTGGAGAAACACAGAGAGAGAGAGAGAGAGAGACAGACAGGCACAGGGAGAGACTGCCGGCGCAGAGGGGTGGCCTGGGACAACGAGATCAACGTCATAGTGTGACCGAGGAAGTGACAGAGGAGACACGGGACAGACAGACAGAGACTATCTACCTGTGTTGATCGGCAGGTGGAGTAGATACCTGTCCGGCCGGTAGCTCCTCACTGCAATCAAGGCTACCTACCTCTAGAAGCACCCAGTAGACGACCACCATTTATCTGATCCCCTCCAGAGACCTTTAACCGGATTGACCTCCCAGCCAGAGGCTCCAGATATTCTGAATTCCATCTTTGGAACACTCAAGACTCAGGTTCCAAACGAGTTAGAATTTTTTTATTTTTTTTTTAAATCTAAGAAAACATGCATATTTGTACACTCTTATATGTATTTTAAAACTATGACTTTTATAGGTGTTTCTACTCTCTGCATTCCCTGGCCAGACTGGAAATACTGGACTCTGTGAATATTTTTTTGCCTGGAGCTGCTTTTTAGATTTTTCATATATTTTTTTTTTAACCAAAATATCTCAAACTTGTAGCTACATTTTGGGCCTTTTTTGTGTGAAAACCTCACACAGTTCATGATCTTATAATTTATTCCGTTTTCTGTGCCAGTGAAGTAAAAAAGACAAATTGCTAAATTCTCTAAGAAAAAAAAAACATCTTCAGATTGCCCGTGAAGGACTGACCAAAACAAATGTATTCCATTTGTGAAATATTGTGCAGTCTTTAAAATGGATGTTTCCTATAGAAGCTGTACATTTGGATTAAAATCCTACAGTTTTGGTTAAAAACCCATTCCAGCATGGGCTATAATTAACGATATTTTTATAAATATATTTATATATTGAGACATTTAAATCCTTGCAAAAATAGGTGTCCCTTTTCTTTTTTTTTTTTTACATTTTCTTTTGATCATTTTTTGGGAGTAATTGGGAGATGAACGGGTTTTCCATCAAAGAGTTGTGCTGCCTCTTTTGTTGCCCGCCGTGTCCTGGCAGAATTGCGGCAAAATTAGCATTCTTGCCACCTCAACCCACCTATGCCATTGTACCTGAAGCGGAAGCACCCCCTGCGACTGGCAGTGGACGTGGCGCAACAGGGATTATGGGAAGATGGAAGCTACATCTCACGGATCGTGCCGACTTCCAATACACTCAGCGGGAGCTGGACACCATAGAGGTTTTCATGACCAAGAGTAATCGAGGAAATCGAATCGCCTGCATGTACATCCGTTGTGTGCCCGGCGCAAGGTATGGGCTTAATGTTGTAGTGTTGGTTGTTTACTTGTCTAATTTAGTATTTACTGAATTGCGTTTATTTATTTTGGAAGGGGCAAAGATGAATGTTTAATGTGATTTTGTGAATTTTTCAAACTTTGTTTTCTTCCACTTGCAATTCTAGCTAATTTTACTTTTTCTGTCCCGTAAAACTCAAAAAACGTTTCTGAACATATTTACCACCAATTTAAGTTCTTCCTCACCTTCATCTGCCATTCTTCCTTTTTTTTTTTTTTTTGTATAATGTTTGTAGTGAACTAATTCAACCTTGTTTGCTTTCCCTTTTACTGTGTTCCCACACCCTTTTCTACAGGTTCACCGTGCTATTCTCTCACGGCAATGCGGTAGATTTGGGCCAGATGAGCAGTTTCTATTTGGGCCTTGGAACGCGCATCAATTGTAACATCTTTTCCTACGATTATTCTGGATACGGAGCAAGCTCAGGACGGCCCTCTGAAAAGAATCTCTATGCTGACATTGATGCCGCCTGGCAGGCTCTGCGTACCCGGTGAGTACGTTAGTTCAAATTAATCTACAAACTTGATACAAGTAATAATAAAATGAGGGGAAAAAAAATATGAATTCTAACGTATTAAAAAGTCTCATAATTATGTGATATAATCCAGCAGCTATTGAACAGTGTATAATTTTAAACATGTTCATCCATCATGTGTTTTGTTTTTTGTGAATACTCTTTAACCCCTTAAGGACCAAACTTCTGGAATAAAAGGGAATCATGACATGTCACACATGTCATGTGTCCTTAAGGGGTTAAAGGAACACTCCTAACACCATAATCACTACAGCGTACTGCAGTGGTTATGGTGCCAGGAATGCCCTGGCTCCCCCCATTGTAAGTAGTTTAACCATTTTAGAGCAGTTTGACTCCTTACCTGGGGTCAGCTATTTGCCACTCTCTGTCCCTCTGGAAAGCCAGAAGCCTATGCCTAGGAGCTTCCATTAACTCACCTGCACTAAGCCCTGCGGTGCAGGACAGCTTGTTGGCTGAGAGCGTCAGCAAATCGCCTTGCGCCATGGAGCTAAGCACTGAGCCGCAAGCTTAGTTAAGACAGAGCACTTTATGGTAGAGATGAGGATGTAATGAAGGCAGGGGACTGGTGCTTGGTGTCCCCCAGGTAAGAACTCAAACTGCTGTAGTAGTTATGGTGCTTAGCGTTCTGTTAATGTAAGTTCCTTTTACTTGTTTATTTTTGTAGTTTATGTATTCATTGCATAACTTATACATGGTTTAAATAACCTAATATTTCAATTTTAAGGCGGCACTGTCGTTTGCTTGTTTTTGCATATTTTGCGTTTATCAATATCACAAGAACTCCTCTATGGAACTTATTGCGCACTGCGCAAGAAGATACCTTTTTCCAACAGTCCACAGTGATGGCTGATGGGAAATGACAAAACGTTATAGGTCCTCGGGCCTTTTGGCAAACTCAGAAATGGCAATAAAGGCAGGGAAGATCGTATTTTGTTTCGTGATATGCTTTGATAGTGGTAAAGTTTTGAAGAAATTTCAATGCAGTCAGCATGAGTATTTTCTAAAGATTATATCTTTGTGAATTAATCCAAAGTAACAGGGCAGTTTCAAGTCACACTGGGGATTCCAAACTAGGAACTGGTGAGATCTGGCAGTGGCATTGTGTGGCCTGTTTAATTAATTACGTGTACCGTGCTGTCCGGAATGTGGGGGGGAGTGTTTTCAACGTATCTTTTGTCATGTGATATAACACAATGAGGAGGACTTAGAAAATCCTTACGACTGTTGCTACAACCAGCTGTGTGTTTGTTGATTTTTTACGTACAGATTTTACCTCCGAGTTTAGGAACAAAACAACTTGACATTTTTGTCAATTTTCCTTCACTGGAAGTGATGCTGCTGTAAATATATTTTATAAGTTATTGTAGATAAAATAGTACAATTAAAAGGACACTGAAATCATTATAAAACATGGTCCTATGGTGCTCTTGGGACTTGCCCTAAAATGCTGTCATTACAAATTGCAGTTTCAAAGCAGGTGTATCTGTGCTGAGTCGGCAGAAAAAAAATAAATTCTCATGCCTGAGCAGTACTAGTCCTTAGGAAAACCTCGAGACCATAATACCATTGCCTGTTAATTAGATGACTGTACTTTTCTGTGTGTTTACAAAAAAAAAGGCCACTTTCTTGAGTAGATTTTACAGCTATACAATGCTATTTGTGTTATCTACAATAGTCTGAGCATGCTTGACACAGCATTGATGCTTAAAGGGAAAATTCAATAAAATTTAAATAAAAAAAACATGTATCAAGCATTTGAGAAACCCTTATTGATCCAAAAAAACTACTTTAGTCCCACCCATTGCATGTCGAAAAAATGGGAGTTTAAGTGGCAAGGAATTTTTAGAACTGGCTAGTAGACTAGGACTTGGCATTTGGATCCTTGGTTATATAAGAATGGTACTTTAAGATTATCTGCCTATCACTGAATTTAGATGAGGACTTTGGGAACTATGTGTACTGTACTATAGTGTAATTGTAGAAAACAGGTGCAATGTCCTCGAGGTTTACTTCCCAGATAAAGCAGGGTTTCAGCAGGTGAACTCTGTAAATATAACCAGACCTGTCCAGATTGCAGGACACTCTGGATTGTAGTTGGCACCAAAGCACCATCTGACCTGCAATCTGTCTTTACCGACATCTGCCCTCTGCATATACCACCTGGCACAATCGGTGCCCCTTAGGAGCAACCTTGATGGCTCTAGTATGGAGAGGGTTTCTCCCTACTCTCCATTTGCCGGGACCTGCAGTGCAAACGGTGAGAGACCTGGATGTAGAGGTGCCACAGATGGTATTTTGTAATTCCAAAAAAGAGTCACCTGGTCCCATCTCCGCTTCCAAGCTCTCCTAAACCGTAATAAGAATGGTGTCACTTATCATCTTTTCTCTCCCAAGGTATGGCATATGCCCAGAAAACATCCTGCTGTATGGACAGAGTATTGGCACAGTGCCAACCGTGGACTTGGCATCCCGCTATGAGTGCGCAGCTGTGATCCTGCATTCACCTCTGACCTCGGGGATGCGAGTGGCCTTTCCTGACACTAAGAAAACCTACTGCTTCGATGCCTTCCCAAAGTACGTGATATTAAGGTTTGGTTTTAAGCAAGAAATGGCTTTAGGCAGGAGATACGTTTCATAGCATTACTTGCAGGAACATGTTTTAATACTTGCTCGGGAAGGTTTTTGGAATCCATATTTCAAGTTGACATATGGACAATATTAAATAGCACTTCTTATAAGAGACTTTTATGCAAGGATGCATGTCCAAGTGGAATACCTTTTATCTGGTATAGTCTATTTGCACCCCACCTTAAATAAAACCTCTGCAGGCTGTGCTGTATGCAGGCTATTAAATCATAGTTTAATATAATTTGGCAAACCAGCAAATGTAATGCAACTCTCTGTTCTGAGTTAACAAGTATGACATAGTCTACTTTTGTAGTTCTGACAGCTCATCTATATATTGTGCTAGCCAAACAACTAGAAATAAAGTTAGTTTATCAATGTACCTATCAATGCCCTTCTGGTGCTGTGCTTCTAGGCTTGAGATATGAGATGCCATGTGCCATGCATTGTGGGATTCTATTCATAAAATATGAGGTAGGTCTGGTGCCTCTCAAATCCATTGACGGCATTCCACTTGGAAAAGGCATGTGTAATCTTAAACATCATATTTTCTAACTTAAACGTTAACTATCAGTTTCGCTAGGGTAAAGAATAGGTTATGTGTGTAGCTGCCTGAAGTTGACAATGCAAATAAAGTGTTTTGTGTATCAATTGCCTTTTATTGACCCCCGCCCTTATGAAACTATTGGAGTGATACTCTAAGCACCAAAACAACTTTGACTTAATTAAGTAGTTTTAGTGTATAGATCATGCCTCTGTAGGCTCCCTGCTCAATTCTGACAATTAGGAGTTAAATCACTTCTGTTTCTGTTTTTGCAGTCCTAGCCACACCTCACCTGTCCATTACTCACACAGCCAACATGAAAAAAATTTGTTTCACTTTGAATCAGATGTCACAGCAGAACAGTTTTTAACTCCTGCTCTGTTAATTGAACTTAAATCACACAGGAGGCATCTGCAGACTATTAACAGAGCAGGAGATAAGAAATTTGAAATTGAACAGACTATACAATAAAGAAAGTCTAAACATTAGGGCTCTCTTTACAGGAAGTGTTTAGTAAGGCTGTGTAAGTCACATGCAGGGAGGTGTGGCTAGGGCTGCATAAACATAGAGATTTAAATCCTAAATGGCAGAGGATTGAGCAGTGAGACTGCAAGGGCATGATCTATACACCATAACTGCTTCATTAAGCTGAAATTGTTTTAGTACTTATAGTGTTAATGTATCATCCATAGAATAAATGAGGGTGGTACTAATTCATTAAACTGAATAATAGTAGTGTTGGGAATTATTGTTGTTCAAACTAATAAAAAATGATCAGATGAAAACAATATGTAAATCCTCCAATAACGTTGAGATAACCTTGTTATTAGCAGTAAATAGTCACAATTCCAGCACAATTGCTTTCTTTGTATAGAAAAATAACGAGTTAGCAGAACAATCGGTTCTCTGATAAAGATTACTGTAGGTTGTACACAAATTAGACAAGGCTTGCCAAAAGAAAGGCAAAGAAACAAACTCAAGGATTTTTATCCGTTTCTTTTTTACCATTTTATTTAATTGTAGCAGTTCTTATAATAAAAGTATCCTTGGAAAAAAATCAGAACCTATAGCTTAACTGTTTAACTGTTCGTTAGGAACAATATTATCTAAAAGTCCCACGATAATGACTTGACAGAATGTAAGGTTGTATAGGAGGCTGGAATATTTTTTTTTTTTTCTTTTTAGTTAATAAGTACTTTCTGTGCTGGAGGCAAGTATATGACCTTGTGGAAACAAAAATGGTTTCTACATGCGGGATTCCTTGTAGAACCACATATGTAAGTTTAAACTTGTGAAGTTATGCTGCTTCGGGTAAACGTTTCCTGATCTCAACATTACTTTCAGTTGTACATCCTTCTTGTATATGGGGTAGTAAAAATTTTTTGACATAAAAGGAAGCTTGAACCTCCAGCTATAAAGAAAACCGCATGGCAAATCATTTATTAAGTTGTATGTTTGTGAGCACTGTTATATTGTGTGTGTGTGCGCGCACACATACATATACTCTGGAACAACGTAAGAGACCACTGAAAAATGATCGGTTCCTCTGGTTTGACTATTTATCGGGATGTGTTTGAGTAAAATGAACATTTTTGGTTTATTACATAACCTACTGACATTTATTCCGTATTTCAAATAAAAATATTATTGTTATTCTGAGCATTTATTTGCAGAAAGTAAAAACTTGTCAAAAATATATTTAAAAAAAAATAGAAAATGCAGTGTTTTCAGACCTCGGATAGAACAAGTGCATATTCATTTTAAACAAAACAATACTTAGTTGATGTTTTAACTTAAAGGGACACTATAGTCACCCAGACCATTTCAGCTCAATTAAGTGGTCTGGGTGCCAGGTCCCTCAGTTTTTAACCCTTCACATGTAAACATAACAGTTTCAGAGAAACTATGTTTACATTTGGGGTTAATCCAGCCTCTAGTGGCTGCCTCCATCGCGCAGAGCGTCCATAGGAAAGCATTGAAAAGACAGTGGTTTCATTGAAAACCCTGTAGAGGCAGGCTATAGACACCATAGCAACTACATTAAGCTGTAGTGGTTCTGGTGACAATAGTGTCCCTTTAATGACAGTGAGACATGGGCTCCAATATTTAAAATAAGTTACCAGTCCTCTGGGAACACAACAAAATACGACGTTTCGACCCAATGTCCTTAATCATATATGATGTACATGTTTAAGGCCAATGGGCTGAAACGTCGTGTTTTGCTGACTGCCTAAATAGATTGCACTTTGCATCCTACCTGTTGAACTTCCCATGGATTTTAATTTATATTTTACTTTTGGTTGTGTGTTGTCCATGGCACCCGAACCAGATTTTGCAATACAGGAAGTCAAAGAAGGGACTGCTGCAGATACAGGCAACAGTGCAAATTCAACTACTTGTACCGAGTTTGGGGTATCTTGGTTTCATGCCGAACAACGCTACCAGATCAAGTCGAATGTCTATGCTAGGACATTCTTTAGCAAGTGCTGCCGTATCATTCGACCTCTGAAAGGTTCTGCACCTCCGTCAAACATGACAATAAGTTATTTTTAAATTGCGCCGGTGTTTAAGAGATTGTGGCTTGTGAGGGTTTGAGGAAGAAGGAGCGAAACCTGCTGTAAAACAATTGCAGAACAGGTTAGTTGGTATGAGTGGAAAGGTTAAATGACTGTAATCTAAGAGTTGATAAGAGTTACAGTTGAGTGAAACTGGAAGAACCTTTTATTTACATTAACAGTTTCACAGTGAGAACACTACACAGATTTCCGACAAGTGATCATGTGACAAATTGCATGCTTCAGACAAAATACTTTCCTAACAATATGCCAACAAAATTGGTAGCATCGATAGCCGTGATAAAATCATTATTTTGCACAATCAGGACTGAAGTCAAAGAAAGTGTTACTGCTGTTTTTGCAAAGCACTAAAATACATTACTTTTCTCTTATAGATCACCTGACATTTTATGATATTTATATTGTCTGATACATGGATAGCTTCCTGTTCTTGCCACATAAGGACACAATTTTCTGATATATAGCTGCATAGTAATATATTCTAGGTTGAAAAAGGCTGAGCCTTTCACACATTTTTGTGCCTAGGTGGAAAAAACGAACAAATTGATGTGACTGCCAATTGTTCTTTAAAAAAGGATAAAAATATGTCCGTAATGGCAATCAGATTTCTCATTGGATCAATAGTCTGCTCCCACGCATATTAATTTTATTCTTCATTGTAATGGTTTAGAAAAAAACAAAATAAAAATGATCTAGGCCTTTTGGAACGATCTACAGCTTCTGATAAAACAACCTATATAAAGGTTATATATACAAAGGGATATCATTTTTAATATGCGGGGTAATGGCTTCTTGATCCAGTGAGGTATCTGTCTGCCATTTTAGGGTCAAGAAGGAATTTTTTTCCTTGTTGCAAAATTTGAAGCACTTCAGACTATTTTTGGTTCAATTGATTGTACAAACAGGCCCGTGGTGCCACGACAGCAGACAAAGGCAGGTTAAAGCAGACATGGTCATGACAGTATACAGTTGCACATTTTTAAATAAAACCGGTTGTAAACGTTAGTGGGATCGTTGCAAATAAAATGATTGTATTGGCATTCGGGAGATATCTTTAGAAAAGAGTGTCTAATATATAGATTGTAGACTGTGCCATTACATTTTTAACATGCTTGAGAACATATGTTGAACTAAAGGTTATAGCAATTCGTGCCTAGTCACCTGGAAGGTTGATCGTGAGCATGTGTATCAAATATATAAAACTGATGATATAGGCTGCTTAGAAATAATAAACAGGCTAGGCTGCGCGGTTAGTGTGGAATGCAGTGTACTAGATCTAGCATGTTGTCCGATAGGGCAAGAGCGCTGTTAGTGCGCCTCTGTGTGCAGTGTCAGTGTGGAAGATATACTGCTGTGTTATGCAAAGCATGGAGAATTTGCGGCAGAGACAGTAGTGCGTAGCAAAAGCATATTACTCTTGGCCTAACGTATAGCATATAAAAAACTCAGTAGTTGACTGCTCTGGTTGTTAGGCAGGGAATGTGTCCAGGCATCAGTCCCAGAGTAAAGATGGTGGCATGTAAGGGGCATATAAGAAAGCAAGGTCATATCGGTAGTTCGCCAGGATAAACCGGGTCTGCAATGCCGTTTGAGCCTGTACCGAAAGACAGTCCGGGGCCTCTCACCCTTTCATCCAATGCCCAGTCTGTGGGAAAGTCGTTGGTCGCTCTGCCGTGGGTCTCTCTTGACTGCCAGCACTCCAGGGGTTAAAATCCTCATGGTGTTCCCTTTCGCCGTCTGATGTGTCTGCTGCCGATGTTGAGCCTTGTGCATGTGGGTGCTGTTCAGCTGTGGCATCCCCGATCTGGGCTGTAGCAAGGAGCTATCTTTGGCTAGGTATGTGACAGGTCGCTGTGTACCTCTGCTCCTCGGGTCAGACTTAGTGGAGTTGGCGGTGCGGTGGGTGATGTCTGCAGGCTTTTGTTTTGGTTGCAGTGCCTCGATCGTTGTGGGCTGCGGTGAACCTGTCGGGTGGGGGAGGGTCCGCTCGAGCCTCCCATGGGTGTCCCCGGTGCCGTTGTTTGGTTCCCGTTTGTGCTCTTTGGGCGGTTAATGCCCTTTCATTGCTTCGGCCACCGAGTCACATTGCCCTGCGCTCGCTCTAGCGGTGGTGGCGCTTTGCTCGGGTGCTTTGCTGGCTTGCGAGGTGGTGTGTCGCGGCGTGCTGCCGTTGTGGCTGATATCCGTACTAGGTGTGAGCTTCTTACCCGCAGTCGCTCCCAGAATCTCAGGCACACTGCATCGAATTTGGCCTTGAAGGCCGCTGCCCATTCTTCAGTGGTCTGCTGCTTCATGTCAGTGGTCCCGCTGTGGCCATCTTAGCTAGGCCTCGTGGGCCCGTCTGAACGGCTTTGTGTCGAGCAGAGAGCTAGAGGTGGGTGCTCACTGTGCGGTGGTGGACCGGGATGACCCCCACTGGTCCAGAGGGGGGGCGGGGAACAGGAGCCTCTTTCGTTTCGGGGGAGAGCGGCCGTCTCTCCCGCTCCAGCCTTCGAGTAGGCCTCAGTTGCTTTTCGGCAAATATTGCTCGTTCTGTTGCTTGATGGGTATCTTTGTACTCCGCTTATTGTGCCCTTTCGATTGCTGGCCCTGTTGGGCCGATTGGTCACCGTTTGGGTCGTGTAAAATGGCTTTCCATGCGGGCTAGTACAGGAGCCCTTGAGGTTGCGACCACTTGGCTATGCGGTCAGGCCCCGCCCCCCCCCAGACTAGGTTTTTTGCCTTCTTTTGGATCAACAGCAAAAACAAATGTGAGAAGGCTGAACTTGGTGGACGCAATTCTCTTTTCAGCTATGTAACTGTGACGAAATCAACCTCGCCACTGGGCATTGGAGAAGCCTGTTTGCCCGCCTCCTACCTGCTGACTATGGCCCCTGGATTATTTGGGGCATATTGTATTTTATTGTACTGCTGCTGGCCCTTTAAGAACTGTCTGGGGACATATTGAGACTTTGGGTAACAATACCCTTTAAGACTATGGCCCCTGAAAACGTATGGACTTTTATTGGGTGTGTATGGCCCTTTAAGAACCGTCTGGGGACATCTTGTAACTTTGGTGAACAATGTCCCTTTAAGACTATGTCCCCAGACCTGTAAAATAACTTGCCCCTGGCTCTCTCCCACTTGGTTCAGTAAATAGGGCTTACTGAACCAAGTACCACACAGGCGGACCACCCAGAAGTTAAAGTGTGCAGGCAATTTACCTCCCAGGCTGTGAGGTTACTGCAGGTTAATTGCACGTGGCGGCGGCCATCTTTGTTCAGTCGAACGCGGTCAGCGGTGTATGCTAAAGATTCTGTGGAACTGAAATCGGCTACACATTTTGCCGAACACCGCTGACCCTTACCTTCTTCCATACTGAACTTGCAGCTCCAGAGACTAAGTCCCGTTCGAAATGGCCGCACAGCCCAAATCTATGGAACTGTTTTGGGCAGGAAAATGTGCTTGCGGTCGGTCATAAAGGGACCTCCAGCTAACTTTTGATCCACTGGGGGGATTTGGCTGATTTTTGGAAGGGTGTATGTTTAAAGTGTGCTGATTCTAAATATGTGGTTTTTGGGAAGATTGGATGTACGGTTTTAAAGTTATAGCACATGTATAAAAACTGTTTTTTACCTGGCTGTAATAATTATGTTAACTGGTTATCTGAGGGGAGGGAACTTGTGGGTTGTAACCGTTATGCTATTGGCTGTTTTACCCCGGTCTTTTATGTGTAAGATGGAAATAAAAGCAGACTGGGTGTGCTAGCACCTCAGATCATCTTGTACCTTCATGAAGTTTCGGCTCATGTTTGGGGGATTGGAGAACTACACTCTGGGGATTGCTATAATCACTATACTCCCCAGGGTATTATCGCTGAACTCTGCTAAGAGCTGTTCCTGTGCCTGCTCTCTGGAATTCGGAGAGGTCCATCTACTGGAAGCTAGACCCTGGTCTTGGGTCCAGAGTGGGTAGCGTGGCGAGACCCCAACCAAGCTGCGGCGGTTCGTGGGAGTCTACAGTGGTTATGGTGTCTGGTGGAGTGCTTGGAGACCTCGGAAAGCACTAGGAGCATCCGTCAGCGGAGGGTACCCGGTCGGGGTGCCAGCGGTTCCGTTACAGTAACCATGTAACTTCTTTGGCTAGAGAATTTCACATATTTATTGTACTTACTTTAAAGAACCCTTTCCTCTTCTGTAGGCCAAATGTGCCAGGGACTACTAAACAGTGCTACATAGCATGGTGCAGTAAGTGGTTAAAGGGACACTCCAGGCACCAGACCACTTCTGCCCATTGGAGTGGTCTGGGTGCCAACTCCCACTACTCTTAACCCTGCAAGTGTAATTATTGCAGTTTTTTATAAACTGCAATAATTACCTTGCAGGGGTAACTCCACCTCTAGTGGCTGTCTACTAGACAGCCACTAGAGGGCACTTCCTCCTTCATAGCACAGAAAACCTGTGCTAGAGCGTCGCTGGACGTCCTCACGCTGTGTGAGGACCTCCAGCGTCGCTCATTTCCCCATAGGAAAGCATTGAAAAGCATTTCCTATGGGGAGACATGCGCATTAGGTCTCCCCGGCCGGTGGGCGGGATCAGTCTCGTCCACCGGCCGACGTAATACAGAGGAGGAGCGGCAGCGGAGGGAGAAGCAGCGACGTGGGACATGTTGCTGCCTCTGGTAAGTTACTGAAGGGGCTTTAACCCCTTCAGCAACCGGGGATTGGGAGGTGGGAGGGAGAGGGGACCTGCAGTGCCGGGAAAACGGATTGTTTTCCTGGCACTGGAGTTTCTCTTTAACTGTATCGGGATCGACCGATATTGATTTTTTTTGTTGTTGTTTTTTTTAGAGCCGATATTATCTGTGAACTTTTAGGCCTATAGCCGATAATTTACCGATATTCTGTACATTTACCATTTTGAAAAAATTCAACTATATCTTCACTAATCTACTGTTTACTGAACATGTTTATTTAATATTTTTCTTTAGCGAATCTTTTTTCTTTTATTTTTTATTAAGTGGTAAATGTACAAAATATACATGTCAGTCAGATTTATTTTGTTTTCAAGAATATTTAGTGTTGCTCTCCCTTTCCCTCCCTTCCCTGTGACTTAGTGTACCTCTCCCTTCCTTTCCCTGTTTCTTAGTGTTCCTTTCCCCTCACCTCCCCTCCCTGTCCCTTAGTGGTCCTCTCCCCTCTCTCCCTTCCTGTCCTTTAGTGTGTTTGTGTGTGTGTATCACTCTTTAGTGGTCCTCTCCCCTCTCTGCTGTGACTCATTATCTCTCTTGTAGGGTGGCCAAACGCAGCGGACCGCGGTACAGGAGCTTCAGTTTCCTGGACAGACTGACAGGAATTGCTCTCTCAGTGAGCACTTCCTGCCAGTCCGGACCGGTACAGGAAACTTAAGCTCCTGTACCGCAGTCCGCTCTGCTCCGCTCAGCCACGCTACACTGAGTTTCTGATAGGAGGGAGCCCTTCCTTCCTGCTAGCTACTTGATTCTTGCTCCCCCAGAGCCGGTGCGCCCCAAGACAGACGCTTGTGCTGCCTTACAGACGCGCCGGCCCTGCGTGCGCTGGGCCACCGCTGTCTCTCACATTATCAGCAATATCGGTATCAATAGTGGGCGATACCGATATTTTCCAAAATCCAGAATATCGGCCGAACCAATTATCGGTCTATCCCTGGTTAACCGAAATGCATTCACATGTGCTGCATATAAATTAAAATAATACTATCAAATAAAATCAAAGGAAACTTTGAAGAAGAAAAAAAAACACTATTGTGGATCGTCTTGTAATAAATGCAAGGTAGATATAACAAGGGTCATATGGCAGATCGCCACACAAACCTACTAAAACCAAAACTCTTATACAAACATGTATTCCTGACACTATAGTCCTGAAGTAGCTGTTTAAGGTACCGGTCCCCTCCGATCTCAGTAAAAAGGTGATTGTAGTCACCTTTTCTCCTACATCGTGCCAGCACCACCTCCGTGGCTGAGATTATCAATATTGATGATCTCAGCCAATCCAATGCTTTGCAATAGGAAAGAATTGGGAAGCAGTAACGCATGATGACTAGTATTTGTAACTCACGTGTACGTTGATTTAATATTAATGACGTGTTTTCTTTTATCCACAGCATCGAAAAGGTATCAAAGATAAGTTCTCCAGTACTGATAATCCACGGGACAGAAGATGAAGTGATTGATTTCTCGCATGGATTAGCATTGTACGAGCGTTGTCCCAAAACAGTGGAGCCACTATGGGTGGAGGGAGCGGGACACAACGACATTGAACTCTACAGCCAATACCTGGAACGTCTACGACGTTTTATTTCCCAGGAGTTGGTTTCCCAGCAGAGTAACTGATGCTATAAAATACCGACGTCCGTTACCCTACCAGTATCCCCGATCTCAATGGATACTCCGTAATAGGACGACTGCTTGTTTTTATGAACTACTTAAAATGACTGCAGGTGAAACCATTAAAATCTTGTTAATTTAAACTGCGCATACTTTGCTCTCTCTGGTACTACATGCAGTTGCAATACTGCTATTGAGCGGGCAAGTAGACTACTTTAAACAGGCATCTCTCCGTAGAGAGAGCTGAAGGGTGGTGTTTGTGCGACACATGACAATGTATCTCATCTGTAATTACGTTCCTCTCCACTCGGCCTTGTATGCCCTTTTAAAAAGGAAAAAAAAGGATCGTTAATAAACACTAAAATAAAACCCATTGAGTGGGTTTTTACATTTTTGCAAGCCCCTTCTTAGTGTTAAAATAAGTTGACATGAGTCATTGGGCATGAGATCTATTGATTCTATTAAGGCACTTTGATAGAATATATTTGGCATAACATGCAATAAGGCATCTGTAAATGCCACCATTTTAAGTCCTTAACTTGTCTATGGAATGTTTAGTGAATTAACTTGAAAGTACAACTTGCTTATCACCGTCGGCCATTTTCCTTTTATTATATGTAAGCCCCGAGGTTCATCTTTCTGCAAAATGATTGGTTGGTTACTGCAAACGTGTTTTCTTATGAATTTCTATCTGCAATTGATGCATACGGTGGTAACAGTGCGGATAGGGAGAAATCACTTGAGAGATTATATGATCTGGATTGAAACCAGACCATCAGGCAGCTGCAATTGCAGCATCCCTAAGATAACTGGTGGACTGTAAATTGAGCCCTGGAATTTAAAAAAAAATAAATTTTGTAATAAGATTATACTTATGTTGATTTTAACTGTGGACAAGATCATATGTGGTAAGAAGAGAATAAAAAATTTAAGAGCAATAATGGAATGTGTGTCATAGGTGTTTGGCCTTTTGCTATTATCGCCAAGGATGAGGGGAAGTGCTGAACTAATTTGTTCTTATTTTTGCTCATTGATACATGTTCAACTACACAAAAATAAGTAATATATACGATAACCTTGCGAGTCTTGCGAGCAGAATGATAAAAAATGATAACATACACAGTTAATTGGTGGCATTAGAAGTTACCTTTGGTTTATGATTACACCCTGTTCCAAATTATTATGCAACTTCTATTTAAGTGTCGCAAAGATTAACTATTTTGTTTTTCAGTTTAATTCATGGATGGCATTGTGTCTCAGGACTCTGTTTTCAGTGATCAAAAATCTCGGACACCTGTGATAATTAGATTGCCAGGTGAGCCCAATTTAAGGAAAAACTACTAAAGGAGGGTGTTCCACATTAAAAAGCAGAGCACCATTTTCATGCAATATGGGGAAGAAAAAGGATCTCTCTGCTGCCGAAAAGAGTGAAATAGTTCAATGCTTTGGACGAGGTATGAAAACATTAGATATTTCGCGAAAACCTAAAGGACCACTATAGGCACCCAGACCACTTCAGCTTAATGAAGTGGTCTGGGTACCAGGTCCAGCTAGGTTTAACCCTTTTGCTGTAAACATAGCAGTTTCAGAGAAACTGCTATGTTAAATATTGGTTAATCCAGCCTCTAGTGGCTGTCTCACTGAAAAAAAGGTAAGGGATTAACCCCTTCCTCCCCCTTCAGCGCCACGGGAGTGGGACCCTGAGGGTGGGGGCACCCTCAGGGCACTATAGTGCCAGGAAAACGAGTATGTTTTCCTGGCACTATAGTGGTCCTTTAAGCGTGATCATCGCACTATTAAGAGATTTGTGGCTGATTCAGAGCACAGACGGGTTCGTGCATATAAAGGCACATTGAGGAAGATTTCTGCCAGATCTATGCATCGGATCAAGAGAGCAGCTGCTAAAATACCATTACATAGCAGCAAACGGATATTTGAAGCTGCTGGTGCCTCTGGAGTCCCATGGACATCAAGGTGTAGAGTCCTCCAGAGTCTTGCAACTGTGCATAAACCTTCTGTTCGGCCACCACTTACCAATGCTCACAAGTAGAAACGGCTGCATTGGGCAGAAAAATACATGAAGACTAATTTTCAACAGTCCTGTTCACTGATGAGTGCCGTGCAACCCTGGATGGTCCAGATGGATGGAGTACTGGACGGCCACCCTGTTCCAACAAGGCTGTGACGTCAGCAAGGTGGTGGTGGAGTCATGTTTAGGGCCGGAATCATGGGAAGAGAGCTGGTCGGCCCCTTTAGTGTCCCCGAAGGTGTAAAGATGACCTCTGCAAAGTATGTGGAGTTTCTGACTGACCACTTTCTTCCCTGGTACAGAAGGAAGAACTATGCTTTCCGTAATAAAATCCTCTTCATGCATGACAATGCACCATCTCATGCTGCAAAGAATACCTCTGCATCAATGGCTGCTATGGGGATAAAAGGAGAGAAAGTCATGGTGTGGCCTCCATCCTCCCCTGACCTCAGTCCTATTGAGAACCTTTGGAGCATCCTCAAGCAAAAGATCTATGAGGGTGGGAGGCAGTTTACATCCAAACAGCAGCTCTGGGAGGCTACTCTGACATCTTGCAAACAAATTCAAGCAGAAACTGTCCAAAACCTCACAAGTTCAATGGATGCAAGACTTGTGAAGCTGCTATCAAATAAGGGGTCCTATGTTAAAATGTAACGTGACCTGTTAAAGTGTTTAAAAAGTTAAAATGTTGTTATAAGTTTGATTGAAATAGCTTTTGATTTCAGTAAATATGCTGCAAACACAACAAATGACAATTTTCAGTTCTTTACAACCTATAAAGGGTTTTGAAACTTACTGTGCGTAATAATTTGGAACAGTGCATTGTAAGTTTTTTTTTTTTTATGTTTAGAAAAAATACTGTTATCATTAAGAGGTTTGTTCAATAAAATTTGAATTGTACTCTTAATAGTTGATAACATGAGAATTATGCTGACTGTTATTTACATCAATTATTTAGGTATATGAGAAAAATATAATTTGCATAATCATTTGGAACAGGGTGTATATACAACATTTAAAGGAACACTATAGGGTCAGGAACACAAGTGTGTATTCCTGACCCTGTAGTGTTTAAATATTTACCCCTGCTTAAAACTAGTAAAAACTCACATTATTGGCTTCGCCCCCAATAAACCTCCTTGGCTGAGATCATCAGAATTGATGATTTCAGCCAATCACAATGCTTTTCTATAGGAAAGCATTGGATTGGCTGAGAGTGTCAATTCTAATGATCTCAGCCAAGGAGGTGGGCCGGAGGCAGAGCCAAACGCCGCCCCGGTCAATCAGCATCTCCTCATAGAGCTGTATTGAATCAATGCATTTCTATGGGGAAAGTTAAGCCTCTCTATGCAGAGCGTGGAGACACTGAATGTCAGTGCTGCACACTCTGCAGCACCTCCAGTGGCTGTCTAAGGAATGGCCGCTAGAAGTGTTCCTAGGTTGCAGTGTAAACACTGCCTTTTCTCTGAACAGACCGTGTTTACATGAAAAAGCCTGCAGGAACTGACTATACTTGCCAGAACAAATACATTAAGCTATACTTGTTCTGGTGACTGTAGTGTCCCTTTAAATTGGATATTTTAGTTGTTTTTACAGATAGAAATGTATATGAAATACACACATGGGGCTCAACTTAATAGAGTCATGCACGTGAAAAGGTCATTATTAGGACAAAAGGTACCTGAAAATGGCATTTTCTAGTTTCCGTATCTAGTCTGCTATGCCAGTGGAGAAAAGTCACCAGGCGAATTCATGGAATAGAAATGCATTTAATTTGGCAGCGCCAGTTTGTATATATGAGATGGACTACGCCACATACAAGCACAAATACGATATATTTACACAGTAAATCTTAAGTCAGGTCTTGGCGGGCATGGAACACTAAATCAATAAGGTGCTTAAAGGTCAACTGTCTCTTCAAAACTATGTTTTAATATATTAATACTTTCATGCAGTTTTGAAAGGTAATAGATTTTCTTAAAAAAAAATTTAATCTATGTAAGAAAAAGAGACTAGTACATGACCGGATCCTTCAACCATATACGTACACCTTGGGTCAGACAGTGATTGAAAATGGGCAGTTTATCTCTATAGCAAGTGAATCAGGGAAGACCATAAAAACGAACTGTCGGTTTTCAATCACCGTCTGACCTACAGGGCGCGTGTATGGCTGAAGCATCCTGTTGTATACTAAAGGTAGTGATTAATTTTATATATATATATAAATATTTTTATTTTTTTTAATACAATTTATTGAAAATTTAATCTATTTCTTTTCAAAACGTGATAAAAGGATCATTATATTAAAACATTATTTTGAAGTTGTTTACAATTGTCCTTTAACCCCTTAAGGACACATGACGTGTGACATGTCATGATTCCCTTTTATTCCAGAAGTTTGGTCCTTAAGGGGTTAAACTAATGAAGCTGATCTAATTTTTCACCCGGGCTAATTTGCTAATTAAATAATAGAAAATAACCTCGAGGTTGTTATACTGTACTTGCTAATGCATTGGAAGTTAATCTCACTGAAATATTCTAAAAACCACAGCGCATTCTGATTGCTATGCTGTACTCGCTGGTATCTAGGACACTCCGTGATATTTTTGGCAACGCAAAACCATCTCACCATCGAAATCTAATGGGATAGTGAATTTACAGGCTGGGGGTTTGACGTTGAGGTGGACTTGCAACACTTTATCTACGTTTACCACGCGTTTGACGAATACCTTAATTATGCCGCTACTGTCCAGTTACTCTACACTTTTTTTTTTTTTTTTTTAAACCGAGAGTTGGATTAGTAAATCTCGTGGACATGTTAGAAAAATAGGTGCATATGTGATTTAAATTTTTTTTTTTTTAATTAAATTCTTTATTTTAGGTGTGCATAGTATAACAAAACAAGCTTGTATAGCCACGACAGCTCAAACAAGCACAATGACAACAAATGGTATAATGACAGTGACATGGCATTCAGAATAACTGCACATTTGTATAAGGTTAAGAACCGGCTCATCATTAAACTGCACAAATTGTTAAAGGAAAGCAATTTCCCGAGTTATTCAGTGCATAGAGATTGCAAAAGAGGTGAGAATGAGTTTATGGATGTTTATACAGGCAATAGTAGTTTTGCCCATGCTAGTTAAGCAGAATGAGAGAATGCTAGTACACCTATGAGCCCCCCGCTAGTAGGAAGCCAGGCATTAGTTGGTTGGAGGGATGTTAGAGTTGATAGGATCAAAACATTTATGCAAGGCATTTCTTAACTAGAGTCCGCGTTTTGACGGCTGTAGGCAGGAGAAATCCGCACTTAGTAGTGGCAGATCATTTCAGCCGATGCCCCTTGGCGTTCTGGTGCCCTCCTGCTGTGAACCGGCTTTCTGCAGGTGCTGTAGCTCTATCACGGAGGATGTGATTTTTTATGACTTGTGATGGTTTTCATGCAAACTAATAAATTTAGGGGATGGTTTGAAAAGAATCATAAAACACAATTCTGCCAAGCAGGACAGGGCTAAAGGTCTATACTATTCTGGCACTTAAATAGCCCATGGTCAGGTACTGAAGGAAGTCCTATGGTATATTGTAGAATTCACCATTCAGTTATGTTAGCATTGATGGACCTGTAATGTGTCATATAATTAGATCCTCTAAGCAAAACACATGAGTGCATCCTGCCAGACTGGGCATTAATCTGTGCTAGGTTCCTTTACGGACGTCACTTCTATAGCTTGTGATACAGTCTAAAAAATAATGGGGCAATCCATAGTGGATTCACCACCCATTCTTAATACATTATACAGGTCTATCTTTTTCCCGGTGATGTAATATGTGCATGTGGTCTCTCAATGTTCATTAGGGGTTATAGGATACAACGGGAAACATGCAGGCTTTGTGGGTAGACCTATTATGGAGGATTTAAATCCGGGTTCAAATTGCTAGGATGGACTGTCTCCATTTGTGACTGCAGGAATGTCTGGACCTGCTGCTAGAACAAAATGGACCTTTAACAGTCTGAATTTACAATTGCTGATAGCATATGGTCTAGTGGACATTTTGAGCCATGTTAAAGTTATTTCATAACCTTATTATTGTTCAGCTCCTGCTATTATTTTTATTTTATTGCTTCTATCCCGTCTTGGCTTAACCTATTCTTTATCCCTGTCATTCGCTTCTTGCCAGTCCTTGATGTGTAATCTGAATGCAAGATTCTGGGGCATGCCATCAGCTAATTTCTCACCTGTGTCATCAACTGCAGGTTAAGCTCTTGGACTGATGGTGGCCAGCTTGTGGCCATGGACATAGGCAACACGTAAGCAGACACTCTGCAACCAAAGGAGCACAATGTGCAGGAAAAATCACAGGATCAAACTCTGTCAGGAATAAGAGGATAGAACAGCATTGCATGCTCAAGATCCTAGTGACGACCTTTTCACGAGGACAACAAGCATTGGTTCCTGCTCAATCTAACCAGCATTTCGTATATCCAGGAGATGAAACCAGGCAGTTTGGTGTCCCATTGCCATACAACCCATGAAGCCATTGTGGACATATTTTATACCTGGGGTTCCCGACAATCCTGTCTTAAAACGAAACTATTTCCATGATCTATCATAGGCACTTATCAATTACTGATTTGGTGGCCATATTGGCACTCTGTTGCAGTTGTTTAGGGATATTCTATTGATAGCTCACATGACTTTATACCTATACTATAGGGAGGTGTCTTTCGAATGAATGCTCCCTGTAGGCTGAACCATTATTCTTTTAGATTAAAAGCCAGAATGAACCCTAATGGAAACTGTCCACTTTCTTTAGGCCTTTGCTCACCTTCCCCTTTTTTTTGTAATACCTCCATTCTTGTGAGCAATTTAAATAAATATGGCTATGACCAACATCAACAGTTATCATTATCTGATTCTTTTTTCCTTCTGTATTGCATGGATCTACAATTATGTGTGGCTCCCGCTCAATATCTCTCTCTCTCTCCCCTTCCTACAAATTATTTACAATCTTGGAAGATAAGTTGTGCTTCTGAACGAAGAGGAGTGAAATTGCACACCCTTGGAGGAATGGTAAGCAAGGAGAGTCACTGAAAGGAGTTAACTTATATGTGCAATACAAATATTCACAACAAGGACTTGAATTTCCAGTAATACGAAATGTCAGTTTTTCTTCAATCCTAGATTTCCTTTGTTGTCACCTAATACTGCCTGAACAGTCTACTCTGGTATTTCATCTCTAATCATCTGATCCTCTGTGATTTCACCATCTTATATACACCTGACCAGCCCTGGCATTTTCACATTAACTTACATGACTTCATTTTGTATCATACAGTGAACTAACTCCTCTATCTGAAAGCTGATGGTTCTAAACTCTTCATCTTGTCTTCGCTAATGCTAACTGTGATTTTATAACATGACAGGAGGCTTCGTATTTGCTCAAGTCTCTCTTTACTAGAACTCCACAGCAGCACAGAAAAAACAACAAATCAGAAAAAAAGTTAGGTAGTATAAAACACCCCTCCCCATGCATCATTTCCTCTTTCTTTGCTGCTCCGCAGACAGTACAGGTCAGAGTACCACTGCCTCCTGCTTATAGTGGGTGGCTTTGGGTTTTATTAGGATTTATATTTGGTATCTTAGTATATTTACTTATTTGTTATCTGTACTTTTTTATTTAGTATCATATGTTTTCTACTTCTATATATTTATATGTTATTTTTGTGTTTAGTTATATATTGCTTATATATATTTACTTATTACTTTTGAATTTTGCTTCCCCTGTCTTCTTGGGGATTCCTTTCCTTTTATGTGGTAGTTTTAGGGGAGTTCTTGGGGATTTCTTTTTCAGCCATGCCTCCCCCCCTCCCCTCGCTGCCCTACTCTCTTTGCCCGCCATTACTTACGCGGGCTGCATGCACGGTATAGGGGTTTCAGGAGACTAGCCTCTGGCTGCCTCCTGATTTCCCCGAACCCCTTTGTACTCTACCGACAACCGAGGTACTCGCAGTCGGACGCGAGTACCCAGCGGCCGCTCCGCTCACCCACGTGGTCGCCCTGTTCGCCACGTGGCCGCCCGCCGCGCTCAACTTCTTCTAAGAGCCGCGGGCGGCCGACCGGGTGGAGGAGAGTGCACCTACTCGCAGCCCCTCCTCCGTCCACGGTGGTCGGGTCGCGGCTATTGTTGCCCTGCTTATTCCCCGGCGGATTTCTGCAGGTTTGCAATAGTGCTTCTTCATATGTGACTATAAGTTTTGCTTACAGTGTGGATCTCACAGATTACTGCGAGTCTTATTGCATTTTTCAGATCAGATTATATCTAGATTGCTGTGAGTTTTTATTGGCAAATAAAAGATTGCAAATAAAGATTGCTGTGAATTCTGCTGACAAGTGTATATCACAGATTACTGTGAATTTTACTGACAGTGTATATCACAGATTACTGTGAGTTTTGCTGCCAGTGTGAATCACGGATTGCTGTGAGTTTTACTGACAGTGTATATCACAGATGGCTGTGTGTTTTACTGACCGCGTATATCTCAGATTTAGTTTTGCTGATAGTGTATATCACAGATTGCTGTGAGTTTTTGCTGACAATGTATAGTGCAGATTGCTGTGGGTTTTACTGACAGTGTATATCACAGATTGCTGTGTGTTTTACTGACAGTGTATATCTAAGATTTCGTTTTGCTGACCGTGTATATCACGGATTGCTGTGAGTTTTTTCTGACAATGTATATCGCAGATTGCTGTGAGTTTTGCTGACAGTGTATATCACAGATCGCTGTGAGTCTTGCTGATAATGTATATCTCAGATTGCTGTGAGTTTTGCGGACTATGTATATCACAGATTGCTGTGAGTTTTACTGACAGTTTATATCACAGATTGCTGTGAGTTTTACTGTCAGTGTAAATCACAGGTTTCTATGAGTTCTACTGACGGGATATATCACAGATTACTGTGAGTTACAGTTATATATAAACTCAGTTATACAGGCTCTGTACAGGGTGTATACAGTGACAGTTAGCTCTAGGATTCATGTGCTTCTCAGTATATATTTTCTGGTCCAGCTATGAGGTCTCAGATGAGACTACTCTGGTATGAATTCTCTGTCCATGGCATATATATAAGCCAACAGACCTGACTCTGACTCAAACTGGTAGGGGAGACCAGTCTACGCTGATTCTATACAATTTTATCAGAATCTCGGAATTCATCGAGTTGGCTATCGTTAGCCCTACTCCTGGAAGCGTCCATGGTTACAATTCCCTTCGGGTGGTATGAGGATGGTAATCTATAATTATGATAAGAAATTTCAAACAGATCTGTGTGAGCATGGGCATACCAATTCACAGTTTAAGGAGGGTATTGCTCGGTGTATCTTACATTTATGGACATGATAGTCACTGGAACATCTTCCGCTTATACCCAATACAGCTGGAATACCACTACTTGCCTGCTGGGCATTTGGGACTGCCAGTCCCGCAGGTTATTCACACGGCATTACGCTGTCTGAAAGGGTTGGTGTCTACCCAAACTTAGAGGTCCCCACTACTCATTCAATACCCATTGTAACGTGCTGTGGAATTGGATGGGTCAACCACCGTTCCTACACACAAGTTCAGTTCGGAACCCTGAATGGACGTCCTTTTGGAGTCTTTCCTCTACCGCATCCGAGGATTACACAGTCCACTTGCAATATTGGAATCACTTAGGATACGGGTAGTTTGACCACACTCTTGTCTGCATTATAAATTTATTCTCGGATGAGACATCTTACCGGGTAGGCCAGGAGAGAACGAAAGATCCTACTCGGTTCTATTGCGATTTGGTGGTGGACTTAGGCGCATTCCTTGAGATTGAAGATCTGCCTGCAAGGCCACATTGCCGGGTGACCCTGGCATGATCGGTGGAGCAACCTTACACATCAAGAGTTGAGACATGGTGGCAGTGTCTTATCGCAGCCCTAAGTCCGCAAATGACCTTCGACATTATACTGCAGGGAAATGGCTAATAGGTCAGCTTGCCAGCTCATGGACCAGCTGGTAGGAAACAGGTTGCAACCCCACGTACAATGGATCTATCAACGGATGATGTTTTTTCCGTTTTGGGATACTTCACCAACTGGCATCTCCATCGATTGGTGTATTGTCATTTATCGCAGTTGGAAATTCCATTTAGGATTGCTCGGGTAGCTCCGAGAATTGGTACCAGCGAAAGAAACAGCGTTGGATTTGTTGACTGAGCGTTAAAACAGCAAATACGAAGCCTCCTGTCATGTTATAAAATTGTAGATTATGCTAGCTTTAGTGTACCTATAATCTTAATTTTATTAATGACAGGAGGCGAGTATTTCCCACCCATTCTTATCCCTCCCTTGTTTTATGTTAATAGTTTGGTTTAATCAGGTACGTATGCAACTCTGCTTGTTGTCTCTGCTACCTGTCGCCTGTTATGTCTATTTTTTCATAAGTAGGGTTGGGATATCTTCATATTAAGGTAATTTTGGTTGCTACATTGGGTGCACACGTGTTTATTCATAGTGCTTTTCATTGGATAATCAACCTGTTCGATTCTGTTTTTCTCTCGTTTCAGTTTACAGTCCATCAACTCTATCTGGTTTGGCAGTTCTTCTCGGATGGTGGACATTGTTGTATTCATCGTATCTAGGACTTCGTTTCTTCCCCATTATGTTTTCTGCCTTTTATTCTGTTTTGTCGCAGTTGAAAGAGGAAATGATGCATGGGGAGGGGAGTTTTATAGTACCTAACTTTTTTCTGATTGGTTGTTTTTTCTGTGCTGCTGTGGAGTTCTAGTAAAGAGAGACTTAAGCAAATACTCGCCTCCTGTCATTAATAAAAGTAAGATTATAGGTACACTAAAGCTAGCATAATCTACAATCATCATCTGCTATCTCGGAGTGTCTCTTTATTCCCCTAATCACTATCTTTCCTTACAGCCGCAAGTTCATCTTTGGTACCTTTTAACTCCTCTAAGTTTTTTTTGTTTCATGCCCCAACATCTGTCTCCTTAATCCTATACGTGTGCTAAATCACTGGATTTTTGTCCTCTGTTCTTCCATACAAGCCAAAAAAAATCTTATTTTTACCATATTTTCTCTTTACTAATAGGAATAGCAGGAATCTGTGTAAAAATCTATAATCAATCATTAATGTAAGTTTCTGCATAAAATCTATAGAATTATTCATCAACAGGTGAGTTCTTGAATGGGACCGGGAATTTCCATAGAAATAAAAGATATGTAGAAGTAGTATACAAAGGATAATTTGAAGATCATAACTATGATTTAAATCAAACATACTTGAGTACAATAAACAGTTGAAGCTATGTAATACAGGTTTGAGATGTTGAGACAAACGTTATACTCTTAAGTCCTCGGAAAAACAATTAATGGGTTCTACAGTTCAACTGAAATGGAAATACGATATTTGCATTTAGAATGTGAATGGAGTTTCAGAATTAGCTGACAAGGTTTGTAAATCCAGAGGTAGAACGATAGGATTTGTAGTTTGCAATATCCCGAGCGTGAACCTTGTGTAAGCCTAGTATAAATAGTAATTCCAATATTCGGCTTGAGAGATTACAAGGTTCTTAACGAGAATTAGGCAATTAGAGTGAATACAGTGTTTGCCCTAGAAGAAACACAATTGATAGTCAGTCCATGTAGACAAATGAGTAAGAGGAAGACACGAGAGTTTGCAACGTATCAGGTCATCCAATGTTGGCAAGTTCTGCATTATGGAAATGACAGCAAAGGGGCTAGGTTTAGGAGACACATTTTGTAAACTGATTATGTTTGAACACATTTACATATTACCCTTTCTTTGTATCACATCCAACTGCTTTGTTTTATTTTTTTCTAATCAATTTACCAAAATTCTATCTGTCACGGTGAATGTGACCATTACCATCAGTATCTGGGTGCTAAAAATGTCGCTAGAGGGAGTGTTAATCTATTCTCCAGGCAGTGGAATTTTTTTCTGTGGTAAAGTTGGCTACAGACAGTTATCTCATATTATCTCAGGTGAAAGACCTCAAACTGAGCTCTAAACTCATAAGATAAAACACCAGTATAATTAAATACAGGCATTGGGGCATATCTGAACAATGCTATCATTTGTATGGTCTTCCCATGCCCCTCAATCTGGCACGTCCACTTACATATTGCTGCCTGTCTAACCAGCATCTTGATATGCCACACCTGTGAGGTGGATGGATGGTCTCAGCAAAGGAGAAGTGCTCACTAACACAGATTTAGACAGATTTGTGAACAATATTTGAGAGAAATAGGCTTTTTGTGTACATAGAAAAAGTCTTAGATCTTTGAGTTCAGCTCATGAAAAGTAGGGGCAAAAACCAAAGTGTTGTGTTTATACCGATAATTATGTTCAGTGTACTTAAAAGGGGAATTTTATAAAGGTATGAGAGAATATTTTGTAAGCACATTGCTTTATTATTTAGAATATTTGAGTAGAAATGTCATGCATCCATTTTGAAATTAAATAGTATGAAAGTTATGAGTGCTTTCTTAATTTGGTGAGTAAATTCAACACAGTATAATAACTTTAAATATATATATATATATATATATATATATATATATATATATATATATATATATATATATATTTAAATTCTTTATTTTTGCGTGCATGGATAAGTACAAAACAACCCGGCTGGCCACAATAGCCTCGCGGGTGATGGTTGTTACATGACTTCACAACAAAGTTAAGGCATACTTTTGTCTGTCATTTCGGAGTTGTAACGTCAGCTAAATCTGCACATTTTTATTTTTACAAGTCAATTAGTGTGAAACTAAGGCCTCCTTGGAGTGTAGTCACAGTGTATGTCAGTCTACGAGTTTCGGGTTCATGTTAAATCGGGGGGGGGGGGGGTGTGTACCCAAAGGTTATCAGTCTGGAGGTAGTTTTCAGCATGTTTGTACCCCTCAGGTTTGCGTGTGTGTGCGTATGGCTGTCCTTAGTGTTGTTAGTGTCTGCGAGTGAATTCAATTGCGTCCGTGTAGATTGACGTGTGCTTGTGGGGTGAGCGTTGTCGCTCATAGAGCCTGTTGCGTCTTTGTGGTGTACTGATGGGTTGGGGTTTCGACTTCTTACCGAGGAAGTCACGGGGGGGGTGGGAGAAGGATTACTCTCCCTGGAGCTTGTGGTGTTTTTTGTCCAAGTCAGTCACGGCTGGTGATGGTTGGTCGCAGTTATGGTATAGCGTATGCTATACTTGTTAGATGTGTGTGTAGTAGTATCATGTTGAAAACAGTAACAAAACACAAAAACCAACATAACCCATAAAAAAAAAAAAAAAGTCACAGGATAAAACAGCAGTAGAGCCGGCAAGCTAAGCAAAAAAGAGGAGACAGTGCCTGCTGGATATATTAGAGTTGCTGACCACCAGTGTTACAGTTCAGATCAGCTCTTCCTCTGCGCCTGCGGAGGGCACTTAGAGGGTCTAAGGTCTGGCACGGTGGGGCAGTTCAGGTTAGGGCTCCGCTTCTCTCCGTGTTCCTAGGGGTGAAAGAGATTACCGTCTCTGGATTCCATGTGTGCGACGTTGTGGGATTCTCCCTTGTTTGGGTGAGCGCTAGTATCCCCAGTGCCCTCAGGAATGGTTCTGCGTTCTGTAGTGAGGAGAGGCTGTGCGTGGTGCCCTCCTTGGACACTGTCAAGGATCTGGGGAATGTCCATTTATACTCAATCTTTGCCTCTCTCAGTTGGGTTGTGACCGGGGCCAGGGATCTGCGCCACAGTAATGTGTTGTGGGTCAGGTCTTGGTAAAAGGTAATTTGTGAATTTTCAAATGTTAGCGGGGTCTTCCCTCTGACCGCCGTGAGAAGCTTAATTTTGTCGGTCACGGAGTGATATCGGATAATGACATCTGGAGGGGCGTCCATTGGTGCTTGTCTGGCTTTTCTGATTCTAAAACTGCCGTCCAACACAAGTTTTTTTGCCTGAGCGGGTGGCAGAATTGTTGCTATGAGACGTCTGAGGTAGTGGGGTAGTTCTGAGGAGTCTCTGGTGTCTGGGATCCCCCTTAGTTTTAAGTTAGCGCGTCTGTTGCGGTCTTCTGTTTGGTCCAGTCTCGTTATTAGGGAGGACTGTACTGCCTGCATATGGGAGCAAGTGTTTTTTAACTCTCTCACCTCATTTTTGAGGTCTAGGATGTCCTCCTCTGTAGCCTGTGTGCGTGCTGTCATCGCTTGTAATTCAGTCTTTATTAGGTTAATGTCTGCTGCATGCATTCTCCTCATCTCTATCAGGAGGTCGTCAATATCTTGTTTGGTAGCCGGGGTTTGAGTGTCCTGGCCGGCTAGTGGGTCTGTGACTTGGAGAGCGGTGGATGTTTCTAATCTGGCCCCATGCTGTTTCCCCTCATCTGGAGAGGCTGGCGTGCGCTCCGGCGGAGCCGCCATCTTGGGCGCCATTGGCCTCTGTAGCATGTCACCTATGTCTTGAATGCCTCTGCTGGCAGTTGGTGGAGGCTTTTGGGACCTGCGACCCATTGTGTAGCCGTCCGATTCCGCAGGGTCAGTTAACAGATAGGTGCTGTGTCGAGCGTCTAATGCAGCAACCTCCGTCGCGTACCTTGTGGCTTGGAGTGTCAGGTAGGCCCCAGATTTTCGCCGGGTCTTTTTACCGGTTTGCGGGAACTGGAACGGCATTCGTCTGAGCCTTGGGCTCCAGGGGGAAGTTCGATGGGTGTTTGGGTCTTTGGATGGTACCTCGGTACCTCGGATTAAGGCGGATTATCGTTGTTTGTACGGAGCTCACATTAAGTGCGTCCGTTCAGGCTCAGCTCCAGGCTCCGCCCCCCTTAAATATATATATATATATATTTAAGTATACTTTCTGTTATTGTGATGATAATAAATCAGAAAATAGTAGAGGGACTTGAGAGGAGACAGAATCCGGTAAAGAGTTTGCCGAGGTCGATTATTAGGTTGTCAGTCCTTAGAAGAAGCCTACAATCCGTGGGTCTAACCTTGTCCTGTGCCATGGAATTAATCCAGTCAATAGAGTGAATGATTTAGGAAATCTGAGTCAGCCAAATATCAGTCCGAAGTCAGCATTTAAACAAAAAAAAGGGAAGTCAGATGAGAATTGTCACACTTCTATTTGCCACTTGCCAGAGTGGAAGCCATGGAATCTGTCTAAAGAAAAAAGCAGTGATGTTTTAACTAAGCTGGGTCAGCCAAATATCAGTCCTTGTTAGCGAGCAAGACGGAATCAGGTAATTAGCAATAGTCCAAGTCATTACTATTTAATCTGTCTGAGGTGAAAAGCAAGGTTGTGGAGTAGGGGAACTAGAGAAGACCTGTAGTTTCACTTGCGAAAGTTGAGATACACAAGGGATTGAGGTGGAAAGGAGGAATGCTAGAGTAATAAAGCATATAGTTTTTAAACAGATTCAAGAATTGAGGAGTGAAAAACATTACAGGAACCTGTTTAAATAAGCTTAGTGTGTTTAACCTCTTAAAGGAACATTATAATATAAAAAGTTACACAAGGCAATTGGTATATTTGTAAAAGCCCCGATATACAGGCTCTCAAAAGCTTAATTTCGAAATCTATTATTTATATCCACTATGCTCCTAAAGAGAGTTTTCAGACTCCCAAATCCATCAACCCAGACCAGTTGCATCAACCCTGACCAGTTCAGATTCACGGAGTCAGCCTCTTAGGCCAAACAAGGAGATTGTCCAAATATTGCTAATATTTTAGGCAAAGAAGCAAGAAAATCTAAATATATATATATATTTTTGAAACTTTGTTTATTGAAGTTTTGTAACATATACAATGACATAGCACCATCAATACTTCCTTACATATTTATAAATATTGCGTTCCATTTGTGTAAGATGGTGTTACAACAACATTTATAGTGACACACAGAAATGCGGGAAAGATAAAAGAAGGGCGAGGAAAGTCGAGCTGTGGGCTCTTAAGATATGGGCATCACAAGGCCAAACAAGGAGATTGTTCAAATACAGTAGTACCATTGTTTATGAATTTAATGTGTTCTCTGGGACTTTTCTTATTGCGAAAAATTTGTAAACCAAAATGTGGTTATCCATAGGAATGCATTAAAAACCAATTCATCTGTTCCGGACGTCAGAAAAAAGTCAAGATGAGCTGGCATGGAATCCAGCCCAAAATACAGAACACACAATTAAAGGCATGCAAACAACAAAGCTCAGCTCCCTACCTTTCTACTGCTTGAGAAATGCACCAAAAAAGTTTTAAAAAGTCCCAAAACCACCGCAAAAAATGTCCAAAACTCGATGCAAAAACCGCTCCAACACCTTCACACTCAACGCCACGTGCTACCCACAGACTCCAGCATGCACGGGGATGGCGCTATAATCCTCCCAGGCACAATGCATCCTGGGGAAACTTGTAAACCGAGGCATTATTTTCAATGGATTTTCATTAGTAAACCGAAAATTATGTTAACCGAGGTGTTTGTAAAACGAGGTACCACTGTATTGCTAATATTTTGGGCAAAGAAGCAAGAACATCTAATTATATTAGCACTAAAACCTCTAGAATACTTACAACTAGCTGGTAAGTCTTGCCTCATCCCACAGGCTGTATAAGGGAAACGCAAAATAGCCTGTTCTCATTAGGCAGAACATACAAGGAAATTGAAATAGGCACCAGTAGAGACTCAGAGGACTGGATGATGTTTCGATTGAGTTTGACATCTGACTCAGACTGTACTAGTAACCAAAGGTAGAGCTTGCTTCTTTGTCTGCTGGTAAATCTGATTAGACATTAAATTATTTTTTATATAGTCAATGAGAGCCTTTCTTTAATACAGATGATTTACCAGATCAGTTGAGTGGTTCCCATCAGGCCATTTTGCTAAATATCTTTAACAAAGGGTGCATTGTCCATAGAACAAAGTTGCCAGGAGTAAATTAAGAGGGGAAGGTCCACTCCCAATAATTCCTATTGCATTGGCAGCTCCAGCACGTGGAGCCATGGAATGGGAATGCTATCTGAATATTGAATCAGATGCTATGAGATACATGTTGTGGGGGTATTTCCACAAAAGGCAGATGGTCAGACCATAAATTAGGACTTCACTTCAGTTGACAAGAATATTTGGCAAGTTCTCTTCGTTTTGATGTCTGAGAAAAGGTTCTGCAATAAAGAAATTGCTATATTGTATCCCATGCAAATGGATGCAGCATTTTGGGTGGCAACTCTCAAAGTTGAGGTGACAACTGTGGGACTGGCAAAGAATATACCACTTTACCTGTGGAGGACACTGGTTAAGGTTTCCTTCATATTTTTTTATTTATTTATTTATTTATTTTCATTTTCTTTGACTGTAAAGGAACATATTCGCACATTCGCATGTAAACAAAGAACAGTAGGTAATAAGCATAGTAGAAACTATGAACATCAGGGCCGGACTGGGAAGAAAATTCGGCCCGGGCATTTTTTAATTACAGCGGCCCACTAAAAAGGGGGCGGGCCAGATAGGGTGTGTTTTGTCATCATCAATGACAAGCACGCCCTAACACAAAGTGAGCATGTTGGTTCAATGCTCTTCCAGGGTAGCCCATGCGCAGAGTTCTGCTGAAGAGCTCTGGCATGAGAAAAAGACCCTGTATTTGTTCTGCACAGCGCAAGCAAATTCAATAACATGCTTGCACTTTGCTTGAAATTTGTCTCTGGTGTCTCCATAGTTGGGATACCAGGAGACAAAAATGCTAGGAAAGCATATTGTGCAGTGTGTGTGAGGGTGCTGTGTGTGTGTGTGTGTGTGTGTGTGTGAGGGGTGCAGTGTGAGTGATGGGTGCTGTGTTTGCGTGAGGGTGCAATGTGGGTAAGGGTGCTGTGTGTGTGTGAGTGGGTGCTGTGTTTGCGTGAGGGTGCTATGTGCGTGTGAGGAAGCTGTGTGTGTCAGGGGTGCAGTGTGTGTGTGTGTGAGGGTGCTATGAGTGTCAGGGGTGCAGTGTGTATGAGTAAGGGTGCTGTGAGTGTTAAGGGTGCAGTGTGTGTGTATGTGTGTGCTAGTGAGGGTGCTGTGAGTGTCAGGGGTGCAGTGTGTGTGTGCTGTGAGTGTCAGGGGTGCAGTGTATGTGTGCTGTGCATGTGTGCTGTGCATGTCAGGGGTGCAGTGTGTGTGTGAGGGTGCTGTAAGTGTTAGGGGTGCAGTGTGTGTGTGCTGTGAGTGTCAGGGGTGTAGTGTGTGAGTGAGGGTGCTGTGAGTGTTAGGGGTGCAGAGTGTGTGTGTGTGCTGTGAGTGTTAGGAGTGCAGTGTGTGTGTGTGTGCTGTGAGTGTTAGGGGTGCAGAGTGTGTGTGTGTGTGCTGTGAGTGTTATGGGGTGCAGTGTGTGTGTGTGTGTGTGTGTGTGTGTGCTGTGAGTGTTAAAGGTGCAGTGAGTGTCAGGGGTGCAGTGTGTGTGTGCTGTGAGTGTCAGGGGTGCAGTGTATGTGTGCTGTGCATGTGTGCTGTGCATGTCAGGGGTGCAGTGTGTGTGTGTGAGTGAGGGTGCTGTGAGTGTCAGTGGTGCAGTGTGTGAGTGAGGGTGCTGTGAGTGTTAGGGGTGCAGAGTGTGTTTGTGTGTGTGTGCTGTGAGTGCTAGGAGTGCAGTGTGTGTGTGTGTGCTGTGAGTGTTAGGGGTGCAGAGTGTGTGTGCTGTGAGTGTTATGGGGTGCAGTGTGTGTGTGTGTGTGTGTGTGCTGTGAGTGTTAAATGCACAGTGTGTGTCAGGGGTGCCGTGTGTGTGTGTGTGTGCTGTGAGTGTCAGTGGTGCAGTGTGTGTGTGAGTGAGGGTGCTGTGAGTGTTAGGGGTGCAGTGTGTGTGTGTACTGTGAGTGTTAGGGGTGCAGTGTGTGTGTGTGTGCTGTGAGTGTTAGGGGTGCAGAGTGTGTGTGTGTGTGTGTTGTGAGTGTTATGGGGTGCTGTGAGTGTTAGAGGTGCAGTGAGTGTCAGGGGTGCAGTGTGTGTGTGTGTGTGTGCTGTGAGTGTTAGGGGTGCAGTGTGTGTGTGTGTGTGCTGTGAGTGTTAGGGGTGCAGAGTGTGTGTGTGTGTGTGTTGTGAGTGTTATGGGGTGCAGTGTGTGTGTGTGTGTGTGTGTGTGTGTGCTGTGAGTGTTAGAGGTGCAGTGAGTGTCAGGGGTGCAGTGTGTGTGTGTGTGTGTGCTGTGAGTGTTAGGGGTGCAGTGTGTGTGTGTGTGTGTGTGCTGTGAGTGTTAGAGGTGCAGTGTGTGTGTGTGTGCTGTGAGTGTTAGGGGTGTCTGTGAGGCTGATGTGATGTGGGTGATTATATCCCCCCTCCCTGCTTAACTTATGCCTGGGAGGGGGGATCCTGTTGCTGGCATCCATCCCTGATGGTCTTGAGTGAGTGTCAGGGGTGCAGTGTGTGTGTGCTGTGAGTGTCAGGGGTGCAGTGTATGTGTGCTGTGCATGTCAGGGGTGCAGTGTGTGTGTGTGTGTGTGTGTGAGGGTGCTGTAAGTGTTAGGGGTGCAGTGTGTGTGTGCTGTGAGTGTCAGGGATGTAGTGTGTGTGAGTGAGGGTGCTGTGAGTGTCAGTGGTGCAGTGTGTGAGTGAGGGTGCTGTGAGTGTTAGGGGTGCAGAGTGTGTGTGTGTGTGTGCTGTGAGTGTTAGGAGTGCAGTGTGTGTGTGTGTGTGTGTGCGCTGTGAGTGTTAGGGGTGCAGAGTGTGTGTGTGTGTGCGCTGTGAGTGTTATGGGGTGCAGTGTGTGTGTGTGTGTGTGTGCTGTGAGTGTTAAAGGTGCAGTGAGTGTCAGGGGTGCCGTGTGTGTGTGTGCTGTGAGTGTCAGTGGTGCAGTGTGTGTGTGAGTGAGGGTGCTGTGAGTGTTAGGGGTGCAGTGTGTGTGTGTACTGTGAGTGTTAGGGGTGCAGTGTGTGTGTGTGTGTGTGTGCTGTGAGTGTTAGAGGTGCAGTGAGTGTCAGGGGTGCAGTGTGTGTGTGTGTGTGTGTGCTGTGAGTGTTAGGGGTGCAGTGTGTGTGTGTGTGTGCTGTGAGTGTTAGGGGTGCAGAGTGTGTGTGTGTGTGTGTGCTGTGAGTGTTAGAGGTGCAGTGAGTGTCAGGGGTGCAGTGTGTGTGTGTGTGTGCTGTGAGTGTTAGGGGTGCAGTGTGTGTGTGTGTGTGTGTGCGCTGTGAGTGTTAGGGGTGCAGAGTGTGTGTGTGTGTGTGTTGTGAGTGTTATGGGGTGCAGTGTGTGTGTGTGTGTGTGCTGTGAGTGTTAGAGGTGCAGTGAGTGTCAGGGGTGCAGTGTGTGTGTGTGTGTGCTGTGAGTGTTAGGGGTGCAGTGTGTGTGTGTGTGTGTGTGTGTGCTGTGAGTGTTAGAGGTGCAGTGTGTGTGTGTGTGTGTGCTGTGAGTGTTAGAGGTGCAGTGTGTGTGTGTGTGCTGTGAGTGTTAGGGGTGTCTGTGAGGCTGATGTGATGTGGGTGATTATATCCCCCCTCCCTGCTTAACTTATGCCTGGGAGGGGGGATCCTGTTGCTGGCATCCATCCCTGGTGGTCTTGAGTGAGTGTCAGGGGTGCAGTGTGTGTGTGCTGTGAGTGTCAGGGGTGCAGTGTATGTGTGCTGTGCATGTCAGGGGTGCAGTGTGTGTGTGTGTGTGTGTGTGTGTGAGGGTGCTGTAAGTGTTAGGGGTGCAGTGTGTGTGTGCTGTGAGTGTCAGGGGTGTAGTGTGTGTGAGTGAGGGTGCTGTGAGTGTCAGTGGTGCAGTGTGTGAGTGAGGGTGCTGTGAGTGTTAGGGGTGCAGAGTGTGTGTGTGTGTGTGCTGTGAGTGTTAGGAGTGCAGTGTGTGTGTGTGCTGTGAGTGTTAGGGGTGCAGAGCGTGTGTGTGTGTGTGTGCGCTGTGAGTGTTATGGGGTGCAGTGTGTGTGTGTGTGTGTGTGCTGTGAGTGTTAAAGGTGCAGTGAGTGTCAGGGGTGCCGTGTGTGTGTGTGCTGTGAGTGTCAGTGGTGCAGTGTGTGTGTGAGTGAGGGTGCTGTGAGTGTTAGGGGTGCAGTGTGTGTGTGTACTGTGAGTGTTAGGGGTGCAGTGTGTGTGTGTGTGCTGTGAGTGTTAGAGGTGCAGTGAGTGTCAGGGGTGCAGTGTGTGTGTGTGTGTGTGTGCTGTGAGTGTTAGGGGTGCAGTGTGTGTGTGTGTGTGCTGTGAGTGTTAGGGGTGCAGAGTGTGTGTGTGTGTGTGTGCTGTGAGTGTTAGAGGTGCAGTGAGTGTCAGGGGTGCAGTGTGTGTGTGTGTGTGCTGTGAGTGTTAGGGGTGCAGTGTGTGTGTGTGTGTGTGTGCGCTGTGAGTGTTAGGGGTGCAGAGTGTGTGTGTGTGTGTGTTGTGAGTGTTATGGGGTGCAGTGTGTGTGTGTGTGTGTGCTGTGAGTGTTAGAGGTGCAGTGAGTGTCAGGGGTGCAGTGTGTGTGTGTGTGTGCTGTGAGTGTTAGGGGTGCAGTGTGTGTGTGTGTGTGTGTGTGTGTGCTGTGAGTGTTAGAGGTGCAGTGTGTGTGTGTGTGTGTGCTGTGAGTGTTAGAGGTGCAGTGTGTGTGTGTGTGCTGTGAGTGTTAGGGGTGTCTGTGAGGCTGATGTGATGTGGGTGATTATATCCCCCCTCCCTGCTTACCTTATGCCTGGGAGGGGGGATCCTGTTGCTGGCATCCATCCCTGGTGGTCTTAGTGGTGAGTGAACTCTAGCCTGTGAGGCTAGAGTTCACTCTCGCGAGACCCGGAGCGTTGCTATGGCAACGCTCCGAATCTCGCGAGAGGAACCCGGGGGAGTTGCAAGTTAGAGCTCCGCCGGGTTCCTCTGCTGGAAGGCTGGCTCCCTCCCTCTCTCCCCACTGGCGGCCGCAATATCCTGCATGTGGGCCGGTGAGGGAGATCTCTGATCTCCCCACCGGCCCGCCATGGACTACAGCAGGGCCGGCGCTCGGATAGTGCCGGCCCTGCAAAGACCGGCAGGGGAGATCCTGTGATCTCCCTGCCGGCCTCGGCCCCTGGCATTTGCCCGGTGTGCTCGATGGCCAGTCCGGGCCTGATGAACATGGTGATACAATTGCAAATTGTCAATTAACAGAAATTGTTGGTAAAAATATTGTGGGTACATTATATACAGTGCAATCTTGACATTTAAATGTCAGAATATATGAGATTGAGTATGATTTAGTGCACAACAGGTATTGCGTTCCCTTCCTACTGTTAGTTATTCATATTCATTGTGCTTTGTAGTGTTTATTCTTATGTCTATAGTACTAATTGTTTGAGGCATAGTAATAAGCGGTCGCGGATATAGAGCGTCTCTCCTCCCTCTAGTTTATTCACTAACTTCAACCATATTTCCTTCCTATCCTTCTCTTCTCCCTTTCTCCTACTCATCTCTGACCTCTGGCTGTTAAGAAGTTGCTCCATGGAGCCCACCTATTTATAAATTGATTAAATTTGCCCATTGCTGAGAGTTTTAGTTCTTCCATCTTATAAACGTAGTCGACTTTTTGATACCATTCCCTTCTCTTATTGTTTTTCCAATTTCCTGCTATGACCGACTTTGCTGCTGTCAGTAGGTAGTATATCAGTGAGTGTTTGAATTTTTTCATGGAAATCAGAATGTTGAAGAAAAGTATTATCTCCGGTTTAAATGGCATAGGGGTCTTACATACTTGTTCTGTGACTCTTGTTACCTCCCTCCAAAATGCCTCTATCCTCTTACATGACCACCAAATGGGTTGATAAGTGCCCTGTTCTTTCTCACATCTCCAGCAAAGTGGATAGTGTTGGGTGTCAAATTTGTGGATATCTACTGGCGTGGTAACGGGAGTTGTTTGCCTGTTATTGTTTGCATCATGCTTGTAGCGGAGAGCTGATATCCCACAGCTATTCTCCACTTCAGATCCCAGTGAGGCTCAGAAACAAGGCAATTGTAAATCCACAAGCAGAGTTTCCAGCAGGTAAAATAACACAGCAATATCCCAACAGCAATCCCAATAACTGGACGACACACAGTTTCAGGAGCAGAACTGACAATCTTTATTCCAGGGTTCCTTATAAAGCATGCTCCCATGCAAGGGAGGGATTCACCTCAATTAGGACAGTAACCAATACTGTAAATGTTACCTCCCACACATCTCCTCCCCTCAGAGTGACTCATAATCCCCTTAACTTATACAGTATTTTACCCCAAACCTGGATGTACCCCTAAACTAGCACATAACATTAATATTAGGGTACCGCTAGGTAGCCCTGATCTGGGTGAACAATATATCCAAAATTCACCCAGATCGGACCAGGGGTTCGGTAGTTAGGTGGAGGGTGAAGTTTGACCGACCGCACACGAGGTGGTAGCCGAAAAGGGTTCCATACGTTTGGGCCCTGCGGTCGGTCTCCGTTCGGCAGTTGAAATATACAATAATCTGAGCCATCCACACTTAAATTCACCTGCATTACAGTTCCCTCGTTCGGTACTTGGTTTCTACCGAATGGGGCTTCGTTAGGTCCCTCCGTTCGGTAGTTACGGAGCTCTGGAGGTCTCAGCGGTGTTCGGTTGTTTGAGTGTCAGATTTGAGTTCCAGACACTAGACGACCAAACACCGCTGAGATTTTGATGCGTAAGATGGCCGCCGCACGTGGTTCGTATACCGACCAGCGGCCACCCAGGCATCAGTAATAAAGATTCAAGTTGCGGTTTCTGTGAGAAGTGTGAACGCCTAACAAGGCGCACACTTCTCACTGGAACTACCGAACCCACATACGAAATCATACATAAAGACATGAACACAAAGAACGAATACAGTTACACAGGTAAGTTATAGGACAGGCTTAATGCATTCCGCTACACTGCTCCCCCTTGCCCACAAGCCGGCATACACAGTCTGATCCCACACGGATCGGCTTGGGGATGTCCGGGGTGCTCACGGATCATTTCTCCAGATCAGTTTGTCGTGACAACCCGTCAGCGTTTCCATTTTGCTTACCCGGGCGGTACTGAATGTTAAAGTCAAAAGGCTGCAGCGCCAAACTCCAGCGCAGCAGCCTGGCATTGTCCCCAGCCACCCGGTTCAGCCAGACTAACGGGTTGTGATCCGTGAGCAGGGAGAAAGCCTGTCCATATAAATACGGTTGCAACTTCTTCAAGACCCACACCACAGCCAGGCATTCCTTCTCGATGGCGGCGTAGCTTACTTCCCTGGGTAATAACTTGCGACTGATGTAAGCCACTGGATGTTCTCCGCCATCGGCCCCGACTTGGCTCAGTACTGCCCCCAATCCAAACATAGAAGTGTCTGTGTGTACAAGAAAACGTTTAGTTGGATTGGGAGCTGCCAAGACAGGGGCATTAACAAGTGCATTTTTCAGGTGTTGGAATGCCTGCTCACACTCTGGGGTCCAGGTTACTTGGCGGGGAAGGTTTTTACGGGTCAGGTCAGTGAGGGGTTTGGCCAGGGCACTATAATTGGGGACAAACTTCCTGTAGTACCCCGCTGTCCCTAGGAACGCTAACACCTGGGTCTTAGTCTTAGGGGTAGGCCACTGGGCTACAGCCTCTACTTTGGCTGGTTCTGGCTTCTGCTTGCCACAGCCCACTCGATGGCCCAGGTACTGTACCTCGGCCACCCCAATGCTCCATTTAGCTGGTTTCAAGGTCAAACCGGCTTCCCTGATCCTGTCTAGAACCGCTCCTATATGGGCCAAGTGCTCCTGACAGGTATTGCTGAATATGGCAATATCATCGAGATATGCGCAGGTATAGTCTTGGAACCCATCTAGAAGTCGGTCCACCATCCGCTGGAAGGTAGCCGGCGCGTTTTTCATCCCAAACGGCATGACCTTGAATTGGTACAAGCCGAATGGGGTGACCACGGCGGACTTAGGGATGGCGTCCGGAGCCAATGGAATCTGCCACTATCCTTTACACAGATCAATAGTGGTAAGGTATTGACCTCTGGCCATCCGGTCTAGTAACTCATCTATCCTAGGCATAGGGTATGCGTCGGATACTGTCTTTTCATTCAATCTCCTGTAATCCACGCAAAAACGGGTCGTACCGTCCTGTTTTGGTACGAGGACCACTAGAGAAGCCCAGGGGCTATCCGAGGGTTCAATTACCCCTAGCTGGATCATCTCCTCAATCTCCTTGCGCATATTCTCCCGCACCGCTTCAGGGATGCGGTACGGGGTCTGGCGCATGGGGAGTTGTCCTGGGTTTTCTACTCGGTGGGTAGCCAGAGGGGTGTATCCAGGTACATTAGAAAAGGTCTCCTGCTTTTCTTGCAGTAATTGTTGTACCTTGATACGCTCCTGTGGACTCAACCGATCCCCCAATACAACTTCTCCTAAATCCCCAGATAGCTGTCCGTCTCCCAGCAGATCGGGGAGGGGCAAGCTGTCACATTCTTCAGAGGTGGGTGCACAGATAGCCGTCACCTCCTCGGAGCGTTCATGGTAGGGCTTCATCATTTTCAGTGCGCAGGGGCCAATTATATAAGTGGTGTTACATCTCTGTTCTACCACTTTATAAGGGCCTTGCCAGGCGGCCTGTAGCTTATCATGTCGGACAGGTTTTAAAATTAAAACTTTCTGCCCAACTTGGAAGCTACGGTCCCTGGCGCCCCGATCGTACCATGTGCGCTGACGCGTCTGAGCCGCCTGTAGGTTCTCCTTTACCGTCTTTGTTAGTGCTTCCAGGCGGTCTCGGAGGGCCAATACATATGGCACGATAGGGGTGCCGTCTGCGCTACGGTCTCCCTCCCAATGTTCTCTAATTAAGTCTAGGGGCCCCCTCACCCTCCTCCCGAACAGCAGTTCAAATGGGGAAAATCCTGTAGATTCCTGCGGCACCTCCCTATAAGCAAATAGGAGGTGAGGCAGGAATCGTTCCCAGTCTCGGTGGGTTTCAGCAAAGGTTTGGAGCATCTGTTTTAAGGTGCCATTGAACCGTTCGCAGAGCCCATTAGTCTGGGGGTGGTAGGGGGCACTAATTATGGGCCTGACCTTACAAAACTTCCAGAGATGTTGGGTGACCTCTGCCGTGAACTGGGTGCCCTGATCCGAGATGATCTCCCTGGGTAACCCCATCCGGGAGAAAATATGCATCAGAGCCTCAGCCACGGTCTCAGCATGGATGTTGGTCAGGGATACCGCCTCGGGGTAGCGAGTGGCGTAATCCACTACTGTCAGAATATACCTTTTGCCCGATGGGCTAGGTTTCCGGAGGGGGCCTACGATATCCACTGCTATCCTATAAAAGGGTTCTTCAATTATGGGTAGCGGGTGTAACTTAGCCTTACGTCTATCCCCCCTCTTTCCTACCCTCTGGCACGTATCACAGGTATTGCAATATTTGCGCACCTCCTGGCTAATCCCTGTCTGTGTATTTTACCCCAAACCTGGATGTACCCCTAAACTAGCACATAATATTAATATTAGTATTGATCTTGGTGAACAATATATCCAAAATTCACCCAGATCGGACCAGGGGTTCGGTAGTTAGGTGGAGGGTGAAGTTTGACCGACCGCACACGAGGTGGTAGCCGAAAAGGGTTCCATACGTTTGGGCCCTGCGGTCGGTCTCCGTTCGGCAGTTGAAATATACAATAATCTGAGCCATCCACACTTAAATTCACCTGCATTACAGTTCCCTTGTTCGGTACTTGGTTTCTACCGAATGGGGCTTCGTTAGGTCCCTCCGTTCGGTAGTTACGGAGCTCTGGAGGTCTCAGCGGTGTTCGGTTGTTTGAGTGTCCGATTTGAGTTCCAGACACTCGACGACCAAACACTGCTGAGATTTTGATGCGTAAGATGGCCGGCCCACGTGGTTCGTATACCGAACAGCGGCCACCCAGGCATCAGTAATAAAGATTCAAGTTGCGGTTTCTGTGAGAAGTGTGAACGCCTAACGAGGCGCACACTTCTCACTGGGGTGGTCTAATGGTTCGGTAGTTTCATTCTCATGGAACTACCGAACCCACATTCGAAATCATACATAAAGACATGAATACAAAGAACGAATACAGTTACACAGGTAAGTTATAGGACAGGCTTAATGCATTCCGCTACAATGCTATAGAATTTAGCCACTATTTTTTGCGTGGGTGGGTTTGAGCATAATTTCTCAAATAGTGTTTCTTCTCTGGGCTTCCAATGAAGGTACCGGATGAACATGTATTCGTTAGATCTGTACGAATAAGAACCAGGCGGCGGACGGCTCAGCGGTGTTCGTGCAAATAAGTGTACGTTTTTAGATCCATGGAGTAAGCGCTGAACACCGCTGGCCGCTCGGGACTTTTAAAATGGCCGCCGCCACGTGTTCGGTAAACGAACAAAGACCACCCTGTATTCGTCAATTAAGCTGCGGTTAACGGCAGCTTCAGGGAGGTAAATTGGCTGCACACTCCAGCTCCCAGGTGGTCGCTATTTCGGCAGTTTGTTCGGTAGATAAAATCTGACGTCATATTCCGGCTCCCGCGGCATCAGCAGACAGCGCGCAAGGGAGCAGAGCGGTGAGATTAGAGCTCCCTCGCCGCTCCTTATCACACCACAGCTGTCACGACACTCCTTAGTCGACATGCCTTCGTGCAGTACTCGCACTCACCACTCTTTCTGTTTGGCACTGTTCTCATTTCCTTTCGTTAGGCACTACACCTGGCCCTTGTTTAGCACCTATATATTCTGGTTTCTCCCCTCACTCCCTGTCAGATCATTATCCTCTATCCTTGACCCTGTACCTGCACCTGCTGTTTCCTGGTTCCCGTGATTCTGGCTCCTGTCTCCTGTCTCCTGTGTCTTGTTTCCTGTGTATCCTGAGTATCCTGTGTTTCCTGATCCGGTGTTCCGATGTCCTTGTGGTCCTGTGTTCTTGTCTCTGCCTGGTCCTGTGTCCTGTGCCTCCTGTTCCAGTGTTCGCCTGCAGTGTTCCTGTCTAGACTCCTTCTCCAGTGATTCTGACCTTGCTGCATTATTTCTGTGTGACCTGCTTAGGACTTTGCCCCTTGATGTTCATTTTGTACTTGGTGGCTGCACTCACCTGACTAAGCCTTTACCTTTGCCTAGGACTATCGTGGACTCTGCCTGCTCTATTGTATATATTGGGTTATTGTATATATTTATATATTTGTGGCATTGTCATATTTTGTTTTGTATATATTATATATATCTATATCCTTTTGGTTTGCCTTAATACATTTTCTTTATTACTCCATTTATCGTGTCCTAGAATTATTTCTCTGCTAAGTTGGTTCCCACACTTAAAGGGACAGTGCTGTTGCAGGGCAGCACCCCTTCATGTCATGACAACAGCACTGCCAGACGGTGTCCAGACGGTGGCCGGCAGGAGGGAGAGCTTCCCTCCTGCCGGACACTGAAATATTGCGCCCCCAGAGCCCGTGCGCCCTAAGGCGGCCGCCTGAGCCGCCTTATGGACGCGCCGGCCCTGGGTCCAACGATAAATGACTATAGGGGATAATGTATAATAAACACAGGTTACTGGCTATGGGGGGGATAATGTATAATAAACACAGGTTACTGGCTATGGGAGGGATAATGTATAATAAACACAGGTTACTGGCTATGGGAGGATAATGTATAATAAACACAGGTTACTGGCTATGGGAGGATAATGTATAATAAACACAGGTTACTGGCTATGGGGGAGAAAATGTATAATAAGCACAGGTTACTGGCTATGGGGGGGGATAATGTATAATAAACACAGGTTACTGGCTATGGGGGGATAATGTATAATAAACACAAGTTACTGGCTATGGGGGATAGTGTATAATAAACACAGGTTACTGGCTATGGAGGATAATGTATAATAAACACAAACACACACAAAAAAAATGAATGCAGCTTCAGAATTAATCTAAATTGTATGCTGTCTAGGAGGTGGGGGGTCTGGGAGGGAGGGTCTGCTGCTGATTGGCTGGAATGTGTCTGCTGACTGTGAGGTACAGGGTCAAAGTTTACTCAATGATGACGAATAGGGGGCGGACTGAACATTGCATATGTTCGCCGTCCGTGGCTAACGCGAACACGCTATGCTCGCCAAGAACTATCGATTTCTTCCTGCCTTCCATTTGCCGCCCTCGTACCCATTGTTGCTGGTTTTGTGTCACCTCTGGTTCAGTAAGATCGTACCAATCCAGTATATCCACCCCAGCGGTATTTTATGCCCGCCTGTTGGAGAGCTTGTGTTATGGGTTTCAGGGCCCGTCTTCCTCTCAGTGTCATCCAGGCGAGGTCTGGAAGGAGTAATATTTTTGTGTTTTCAAATCTTATTTCTGTTATTTCTCTGGCGCACCTCATGATATTTTCTTTTTCTGCATAATAATGCACTCTGCAAATAACATCTCTGGGTGCTTCATGGGAGAGGCCTTTAGGTCTTAAGGCCCTATGTGCCCTGTCTAGGAGTATGTGAGTGCTCTCAGGCCTCTGCAGGATTCTGTTGAACAGAGTTTGAAGGGAGATGTTGAGATCTTCTGTAGGGCCTTGGGCCTCTGGGAGCCCCCTAATCCTTATGTTGTTCCTCCTACTCCTATTATACATATCCTCCGTATTTTTCATTGTATAAAGTAGTTTGGAGTCTCTGGCCCCTTGATTATGTTCTAGTGTGAGGAGTCTTTCTAGTATATGGTCCCTGTCATCCTCTAAGTCCCCAACTCTATTATTGACTTGCCTGATGTCAGTCGTCAGAGTTGTAATTTTATCTTGGACTGATGATTCGAGTTTTGCCAGCATGGCTGCGATGTCGTTCTTAGAGGGTAGGTTTTGCAGGAGTTCCTTGAGGTCGGACCTGTTAATGTCTCCGGATTGCTCAGATGGTGCCGGGCTTCGTGTTTGCTGGCTGCATGGGGAAGATGGCGCCGCTTGGCTGTCTTCCATGGTCTCCCCCAGCACTTTGACGGTGTCCCGAAAAAATTTATCCAGGTTGCCGGCAGCTCTTGTTGTCCCGGGGTCCGGGGTGTTTAGTGAGGCACCTGATTTATTTTTGTTGCCCACTTAAATATTTTCGTTACGTTTTCAACCAGTTTTGTGTTCCGTCGTCGGGGAGCTAGTTTCTCGTGCGTCCGCTCACATCGCGAGTCAGGCCACGCCCCCTGGTTAAGGTTTCCAAGACAACCAATCAATAAGAGGATTGATAAACTCTCTAAGATTTGTGTAGCAGCTGGATCAGAACTCCATTCTGTGGGTGCACTAACCTCAAACTCAAGGGTGTTCAAGCAATGAGCAGAGGGCCTAGAGACGGACATTAAAGAAGGAATAAGCAAGTCTCAACTGGTGAGCTCCATGGGGAACATCAAGAAGATGGCAGTTGACTTTTGTGCAGAGTACTCAGTGGGACTACTGCATGCTATTCCCTGATACATGGTGCTCAGTATGGCAGGATGGCAATACCTTTAGTTAATTGTTAAGGTAGCTGACACATATCAACCTAGATGACAACTTGGATGAGTGCATTAAGAGTGTTGCGGTAGGGAACAAAACTCTGCTCTCAAGTGATAAACAGAAGTCAGAAGAGGCTTCATTTTGGAATGGATCGTTGGTCCTTTAGGGTAGCCAGGGAATACAAGGTACACTATTTCCACAACCCGTGTGTAGTAGTGAAAGTGTGTAGCGCTATAAAATATTTACTTACTCCCCAAATTGCTTTAGGGGTGTAGATAGTCTCCTGGTAGCTAGAAGAAATTTAAAGGTACATAGTGTATTCCAATTTTGACAAATAATTATACACCTTGTAATTAAGAAGCACTCACGTGGTTTAGAGCCTATTTGGATTGGCTCTAATCACTTTCGCTTTGTGTCATTCAGGTGACACACACCTCAACGTCCAGATGGAGTGTACTCCTCAGAAAGGGAAACAAAAACAGGGGGGGGGGGGCAGGAAGAACTCGCCCTGGTGTTGAAATCCTTATGGACACAGTATAATAATAGGATAAGTGCAAAAGTAAAGGTTACTCCTCACCTGGTTCAGAGCCTGTAACCTGGCTCCCAGTATAATAGTATATGAGCTAGTTTAAGGACAGCTCTCTCCCTTCTTTTAGCAGGATAGATGAAGCTTCAAATGCATGTATTTCAGCTTTTAAGAGCATTTATTGCTTAAACATTAAAAATCAATCTGATACATACATTCAAATAGTCAATAGTCCAATGTATGTATCAGATTGATTTTTAATGTTTAAGCAATAAATGCTTTTAAAAGCTGAAATACATGCATTTGAAGCTTCATCTATCTTCATAGTTCAATTCAAATAGAGTTGCATTCAGTCTTCAAATAGAGTTGCATTCAGTCTTCAAAGAGTTTAATTCAGTCTTCAAATAGAGTTGAGATAAAATCAATACCAAATACCAGTGCGCCACAATCACTCGTATATACCAGCTTGTCTCCCAAAAAATAGAGGGGTAATGGAAGACAAGAATAGCGAGAGGAGAGAAAAACTGTTATTAAAATCAACAATTTATTCAAATAAGTTCATATAAAAAAATTCATGTAAAAATACTAATAATACATTCAAAAAGCAACCTAAATAGGCTCAAGACCCTTCTGGTTAGCAGCTTAAATCACATATTATCACATAGTATGTCTGTATATACAGGGCCGGTGCAAGTATTTTTGAGTACATAGGCGAAGATGTATTTTTCCGCCCCCCCCCCCCATTCAAAAATAACATCTTCACCTATGTGCCTCTTAACCAGCCCCTCTCCCCGTCCATTATTGATCCCCTCCCTTCCCTGCCCTTAGTGTTCTTCTGACAGTCACACACACTCAATGACAAACACAGAGACTCACTGATCTGACACACACACACTGATTGACACTCATTGACAGACACACTGATAGTCACACACAGACTCAATGACAAAGATACTCTCACTGATTTGACAGACACTCACAAACACACACTGACAGACACACACATACACTGACACACTCACATGCAACACTCATACAATCACTCACAGACACACATACACTCACACATACACTCACTCACGCACACACTCACAGTCACACATACACTCACTCACGCACACACTCACAGACACACATACACTCACTCACGCACACACTCACAGTCACTCACAGACACACATACACTCACGCACACACTCAGTCACTCACAGACACACATACACTCACGCACACACTCACAGACACACATACACTCACTCACGCACACTCACAGACACACATACACTCACTCACGCACACACTCACAGTCACTCACAGACACACATACACTCACGCACACACTCAGTCACTCACAGACACACATACACTCACTCACGCACACACTCACAGTCACTCACAGACACACATACACTCACGCACACACTCAGTCACTCACAGACACACATACACTCACTCACGCACACACTCACAGTCACTCACAGACACACATACACTCACTCACGCACACACTCACAGACACACATACACTCACTCACGCACACACTCAGTCACTCACAGACACACATACACTCACTCACGCACACACTCACAGTCACTCACAGACACACATACACTCACTCACACACTCACACACAGTCACTCACAGACACACAGTCAGTCACTCACTCACGCACACACTCACTCACACAGAGACACATACTCACAGACACTCACACACACTCACTCACACACACACACAGACACTCACACAGAGACACATACACACTCACACAGAGACACATACTCACTCACAGACACATACACACAGACACTCACACAGACACACACACTCACTCACAGACACACAGACAGACATTCTCACACACAGACACATCACAAATTATTTTAATACATAAATAATATCCACCCAGCCTCCCTACCTGGAGAGCTGGTGTGGATCATTCCCTGGGGTCCAGTGGGGCTGCTGGGCGGCGTGCGGCAGTGCTGCGATCAGGCGCTGCGAGGGAGCTCTAACCTCTCTGCTCTGCTCCCTCGCGGGCTGTCTGCTGATGCCGCGGGAGCCGGAATATGACGTCATATTCCGGCTCCCACGGCATCAGCAGACAGGCAGCGCGCGAGGGAGCAGAGCAGAGAGGTTAGAGCTCCCTCGCAGCGCCTGATCGCAGGACTGCCGCGCCGGGGGCGGAGATGGTGGCCGGCAGGAGGGATAGCTTCCCTCATGCCGGTCACTGAAATCTTGCGCCCCCGGAGCCGGTGCGCCCTAAGGCGGCCGCCTGTGCCGCCTTATGGACGCGCCGGCCCTGTGTATATATTTGCATATCTGCAAATATTAATAAGTAAAGGGAAGTATACAGTACTAAAAATGACTTCCAAGAGTCAATTGACATAAACTATCCCTTCACATTACACAGTAAAAGATGGATGGTACAGATATATGTAAGGGTGGGAAAACAGTATCACGGTGACTATATAAAAATGTCACTAACACCCAATGTTCCCTCACAGCATCCAATCCATATATACAAAATTAAAGTGCAGAATGATAAAGTGCTAGAGTCTTCTAAATAAATATAAAGACTGCTGATACCAAGGTGCAGGGTCATGTACAGCTGGGCTCAACGCGTTTTGTCGGTCGTCCGACTTCCTCAGGAGCTTCTGTCTTCCGTCGTTCAAATAGATTTGCAGTCAGTCTTAAAATAGAGTTCAACTTCAAATAAAGTTCTATACATGTGCACCAGTGAAATTTTCATTTCGTACAAACGATTTCGTACTTAGTAAAAATTTCATCCGGCAATCCTGAATTTCATCTGCAAACCATTAGTTTGCTTGGGTGCAATCTTCTCTCCTGTTACAAGATGTTTCTCCTAGATAGGAGAGCATGCTTTCTTAGGTGCTCTCACACGGGTAACAATGTTCTCACTGCCTCTACATATTAGCTTACAATATATACACATTCTCTGTCTTTGTGCTCTCATTTATACAAATTACTACCTACCTTTCAAGGAAATTGTCCTTTTGTTGTTTCTCCTGTTATCCTAATAACGTTAGGTAATAACTGAGATTGTTATCAGAATGTGTATTCTCTTACAACATGTTTTGTTGACACTCTAAGAGATTTCACTAATTAAACTAATAAATACCAATGGTAAAAAAATTTCATCAGTGCTGGACGGAATCACTGAGATTGTTATCAGAGTGTATTTTGCTATACAACTGTTTTTTTTTTTTTTTTTTTGTCAATCTGTATTTTATTTGTGCATATAGAGGACAAACACGTTTGCACTGCCACGATAGCTGGTGCAGACAATTATGCAGTCATAGTTTAACATTGGTTGGCATTTAGAAACTTGCACTTTTTTTTTTTTTTTTTGAGTATCAGAGTATGGAACACGTTAAATATTAAACAATAAGTATAACCATAAGTGTTAAAGAGACTTGTCAGGTTAGGTTAACATGCAACATATAAATCCAGACATGCTGATCGAATATGGTAGGTGCTAAATAATAGGCTAGGTCAACATGCTGGATATAAACATATAAGTTAAACACGAAATCTTATATACCGTGCATTTCCACTGGGATTATGTATTAGGCAAAATATCATACCCGCAATATGAATGGGTCAAAAACAAGTGTTTAAGGGATGCGGTACTGCAATGGAATACAATAAACAAGCATGTAATCTTAAGGCTGGAACTGTTTACGCGTAGATATTGCGCAGATGAAAGTCAGCGGGCGCTGTAACCACTGGGACCCAGTTATCAAGGCCCTTGTACATTCTAGCATTTAGGCATGAGGCTGCAGGTAATTAGTTAGTTCATACGAGGCTCTCACTATTGTGGAAGTCCAGTGTGCGTGCCCAGGAAGTCCTAGGTCATTATTTTGCAGATTTGGGCTCACGTGCGGGTACTGGTCATCGGCTGAAGTAGTTAGCGGTCGGCACCTATGAATCAGGCTGTCCCTTGTGTAACGGCTCTTCACCCAATTCCCTGTCTGGGCTCTGCTCGGGACTGGTTGCGGGATCTAACTGGGGAAGCTCTGCTGCAATTCGAGTGTGCTGCATATCTCCACCTCCAGCCCCTTTCCGAGTCGGTGATAGCTGCAGTGAGGTAGTGCGCAGAGGTAGCGACCCGTTGGGAGCGAGGCAACCATGCCCTCCAGCCCCGGGCCGGTGATGAGGCCGACATCTTCTTGCCACGGACCCGACAGTCCGGATGGGCCGGGTCCCTCCCGGGTGGGGAGTAGCGGTGGGTTCCGATGGTGCGTCGACGCCAATGGCGGTGAACCCTCCGTCTATGTGGGCGATGCCTTAGGGTCGAGCCCTTGGTGGCCCTCAGCCCAGGTAGGCCAGTGGCCTGAGCAACTAGGCCCAAGGGGGTCTCCTGCGCTCCCTGGTTTGCACCCCTCCGCGCCTTCGCACGTGGTTGGGGCTGCAGCTGTTCTACCCGGTGCCCCAGAGCTCTCCAGAAGTGCCTAAAGTGCTCATCAATTCGTTGTAGGAGTCGCTCTATGGGGCAACAAGGGAACAGTTCTGATTGCACGCTGGTATCGTTTTGAGGGTAAGTCGCCACCGCCATCTTAATTCAGGTTGCTTTGCTCCACGTGTGTTAGCGGTGAGGCCTGTAGGTCGTTTCTGGGCCTCAGTGTGGATTACAAGGTAAGTGCAGTGGTGGCCCCTTGTGATAGTCCAGTGGGGACCGGGATAACCCCCGCCGGTCCAAGGGGGGGGGGGGGGTAGGAGCAGTTCCAAACGTTTGTGTTGCTTGTGAGCAGGGAGATCGGCCGCCTCTCCTCTGCTCCGTTATAGCAGGTTGCAGTAGTGGATCGCCGGTTCCCGTGGGTATTAGGCTCTGCTTAGGCTTTAGGTCGCTTTGCTGGATCCCCCTCAGTATTGTGGTTCTCGTTATTGTGTTAAAGTCACTTGTTTACCGGGGTTAAAGACTTAAATTCAGCCCAATTTGCAGGAGCTCAGGACATACACGTCTGCTCTGCTTGATGGCTAGGCTCCGCCCCTTCTACAACTGGTTTGTTGTCTGTTTAAACATCATGATCTAGTTACCAACACCCAGTGAATCCATGCAGACCCATGCCAATTAAGTGGTCTTGGCGCCATGTCTGTTTTGTTTTAACCCTGCAATGCTTACATTGCAGGATTTAAATGTCTCCAGTGAATGTCAGTAGAGGCACTTCTGCATAAATATCTGAGTGAAGCTCAGCTATTCCAGTCAGACGTTCTCATAGAGACCATCTGATTGGTGCAGCACGGCATTTTGCCGCGCGTGCACACAAGCCTCTCAATACTTTCCTATCATGCTTGCTTCCAGCCAAGGATGTGGGGCCAGCCACGGAGAGCACAGCTTGAGATAAAAGGTAAGTAAATGTTTGCACTTGTATTCCTAACGCTATAGTGTTCCTTTAATACATACATATTAAATATTTTAAATAATATTATACAACCAGAAAATATTAAATCATTAGAAAAGTGTATCCAACAATATTAAACTGAGGCCAAAATCAGCAAGGGAAGCAGTCCTACAGGTATCAGGCATTAAACATCTGCTAGCACTCTAGTATATTTAGAAGAAAATATGAGGATCTTCAAGTCAGTTTAAAAGATTCTCTAGAGAGGTAGGGGGTAGACCGATCCATTTCTCCGAGGATCTTGTGCTATCCAGTATCCAGTCAGCATCATCTGAGTGGGAAACCTCAAAACCAGAGATTACCCTTTATCTGAGGAATCTTTACCAAGAATTTTTTTTAGTCAAATTGTCCAGAAAAGCTAGCCAAATAAGCAGCCTTATTCGATTTCATGGACTTGTCTGATACCAGTGTGGGAGAAGTCCCAAGAATTTTATTCCCAGTTATTCCTGGCTCCAAAGTTGCAAACAACTGGAGACCTATTCTGGATTTACGCGTGCTGAGCACTTATCTCCATGCAAGAAGAATCAAGATGGAATACTTGGCTTCTATTATTAGGGTGGTCCCACCAGGTGAGTCAATGGTGACCGTTGATCTCAAGGATGCCCATTTTCATATTCCTGTAATCCAGGATCATCAGAGTTGAGCTGCAATGTCTTCAAGGTTCTAATGGCCCTGATAGCAAAGATGAGTTTCAAACGAAATCCATATTTACATATTGTCAGGGTGTGCCGCATGAGTTACAGGAAAAGCCTCTGTGCGTGGGATGCATATAGGAAGGAAGATCCATGATGATATAATACAACTGTTTATTCAAACCAAACAATAACTGCAGTAAATTACAAAACAAAAAGAAAGAAAACAATCTATAGACTTCTTTCTGTATTTGAAGATCAAGGTAGCCTTCAAATAGTCTTTTTCGGTATTATGAATTTTATATATATGTTTTTTTCCCCACCAATCTTCATCCTATATTATGTATGTATTTACGTTTTTATTAAAACAGTAGATTTGATAGTTATGCACACGTTTGGAGACAATTAATTGAGCATGTTTGCACAGTATATACATGTATTATATATGTGCGTGTGTATATTTTGAGATACATCATGTTTTTATTGCATTTAGTATACCCATCGATATAAAATGTATTTTTATTTTTCTTCTTTTATATTTATATATATATATGATTTATATTTTATTTATATACATTATTGCTTGTTAGGATGAATATTAAAACACTAACATACATATGCATGGTTTTAAATATTTACTTATATTTGAGTTGAGATCGAATTTCATTTTATATATACACACCATATATTGGTGATAGATAGAACATTAAATTTAGATTTTTCTTAACCTCTGTATCAGTTATATGGAACTGTGGTTTTATCTATTTACCCATTCCAGATTTTAGCATAATAGGTCACTTTGAATAAGTGTATTGGCAATAAGTAATGTATTTTTTAATTAATTTTAGTTTGTAGTTCAATATCACATCTCAAATTTCTGTATTAAGTCTTAAGAGTATATTGTGAATCAAATGGTTAAAGGGATACTATAGTGCCAGGAATACAAAGCTGTACTCCTGGCACTATAGCACCTTAGGATTCCCCCTCCCTCATGCCTCCCCAGTTGGTGAATAAAGGGTTAAAAATCCTTTATTTACTTACCTGATCCCAGCACCGATGTCCCTCGGCGCTGGGACGCCTCTCCGTCTCCTCGGACATCCTGCGACGAGCGGGCGCTCATGCGGCACACACATTAGACCTCCCCATAGGAGAGCATTGAATCACTGCTTTCCTATGGGGGAAATAGATGACACTGGATGTCCTCTCGCAGAGCGCAAGGACGACCATCGTCAGTTACCAGACCAAAGGTTCGTTAAAAGCCAGGAAGCACCTCCAGTGACAGTCTGCTGGACAGCCACTGGAGGCAGACTTAGTGCTGCAATGTAAACACATTCGAAATATCCTTGAATATTTGTAACCTTTAGATTGAAATCTCACATGCTATCTAGCAAAGTACTCTGTATAAAACATCTTCAGGAATCTCCGCTCACGGGCAGGGCCCTCTTTGCCTTTTTGTACCGGTCTGTTTTATATTGCACTGTGTTCATATTGTACAGTACTGTCTTTTTCCAAATTGTACAGCGCTGTGGAATATGTTAGCGCTTTATAAATGCCAGTAATAGAGAATAAAAAGTTTTTGTTTTTTTAAAACCAAACAAAACAAAAAACAAAAAAAGTTATTTTATTTTTTTTACATTATTTTTATTTTTTTTTACAAATATCAATATAATCTGACAAGTAGCTTCTCTATGTAGATAATTGCTCAGTGATAAAACTAGGGAGGTCCCTGGCATGAAAATGGACAAATATCAAATATTTTACTGAAAAAGAGAGACTTTGCAGTGTGTGGCTTGTGCACCAATAACACTATGTATCAGTCCTCTTTATTTATGTCTGTACAATTATGTGGCTATTGCATAAAAGCAGGTTTATGGTAACGTGGAGAAGGAAAATCGAGTTAAAGATTTCTGAGGGAAAAAAATAGACGTATAGAGGGTTTTTTATTTTTTTAAATATATATATATATATATATATACACATACACACACTTAGCAGGAGGACTATTTAGAAGTGCCATCACACACTGAAGCCAGCCCCCCCTGCTCCTTGTGTACAGGCGTTCTCTCCGGGCAGCCTCTTATGAGGACCCCTCTAGGCCCCGCCTTAGCAACGCCCCTTGCGCTTGCTATATCCAATATGGCGGCTGCCCGGTTGTCACGGTGACCGGTCTCCGAGGGAGGGGGATAGGATGCTGAAGAGTACCGGCTATTTCCGGGCTATTGAGTGCCCGTTCGGGGAATGCTGCCGCCGGCCGTATTGCCATTTCAGACACCGAGGCAGGGGGCTGTGGGGGAGCAGCCCTGGAGAGGCCCGGACTGGGGCGGGTGAGAAACTTTGTTTACATTTCCGACATATTAAACATGGCGGCGGCCAGTGCGGCTGATGGACCTGGAGACACAGATTCCAACATTAATGGGGAGAGTGTGGGGTATGGTGACCTCAGGGCTCTCAGGGACCAGCACCATGCCATGTTTGTTTACATTTTCCTTGTGTGACACAATGAGCCCATTATGGGTGGTGTGTGTGTGTCTTTACACTTACTGGGTATGACACAATGAGCCCATTATTGGTGGTGTGTGGTGTTTTTATACAATTACTGGGTATGACACAATGAGCCCATTATTGGTGGTGTGTGTCTTTACACTTACTGGGTATGACACAATGAGCCCATTATTGGTGTGTGTGTGTGTCTTTACACTTACTGGGTATGACACAATGAGCCCATTATTGGTGGTGTGTGTGTCTTTACACTTACTGGGTATGACACAATGAGCCCATTATAGGTGGTGTGTGTCTTTACACTTACTGGGTATGACACAATGAGCCCATTATAGGTGGTGTGTGTGTCTTTACACTTACTGGGTATGACACAATGAGCCCATTATAGGTGGTGTGTGTGTCTTTACACTCACTGGGTATGACACAATGAGCCCATTATAGGTGGTGTGTGTGTGTGTCTTTACACTTACTGGGTATGACACAATGAGCCCATTATTGGTGGTGTGTGTGTCTTTACACTTACTGGGTATGAGACAATGAGCCCATTATTGGTGGTGTGTGTGTCTTTACACTTACTGGGTATGAGACAATGAGCCCATTATTGGTGGTGTGTGTGTCTTTACACTTACTGGGTATGAGACAATGAGCCCATTATTGGTGGTGTGTGTGTCTTTACACTTACTGGGTATGACACAATGAGCCCATTCTTGGTGTGTGTGTGGTGTGTTTTTATACAATTACTGGGTATGACACAATGAGCCCATTATTGGTGGTGTGTGTCTTTACACTTACTGGGTATGACACAATGAGCCCATTATTGGTGTGTGTGTGTCTTTACACTTACTGGGTATGACACAATGAGCCCATTATTGGTGGTGTGTGTGTCTTTACACTTACTGGGTATGACACAATGAGCCCATTATAGGTGGTGTGTGTCTTTACACTTACTGGGTATGACACAATGAGCCCATTATAGGTGGTGTGTGTGTCTTTACACTTACTGGGTATGACACAATGAGCCCATTATAGGTGGTGTGTGTGTCTTTACACTCACTGGGTATGACACAATGAGCCCATTATAGGTGGTGTGTGTGTGTGTGTGTCTTTACACTTACTGGGTATGACACAATGAGCCCATTATAGGTGGTGTGTGTGTGTGTGTGTGTGTCTTTACACTTACTGGGTATGACACAATGAGCCCATTATAGGTGGTGTGTGTGTGTGTGTGTCTTTACACTTACTGGGTATGACACAATGAGCCCATTATAGGTGGTGTGTGTGTGTGTCTTTACACTTACTGGGTATGACACAATGAGCCCATTATAGGTGGTGTGTGTGTGTCTTTACACTTACTGGGTATGACACAATGAGCCCATTATAGGTGGTGTGTGTGTCTTTACACTTACTGGGTATGACACAATGAGCCCATTATAGGTGGTGTGTGTGTCTTTACACTTACTGGGTATGACACAATGAGCCCATTATTGGTGGTGTGTGTGTCTTTACACTTACTGGGTATGACACAATGAGTCCATTATTGGTGTGTGTGTGTGTGTGTGGTGTGTTTTTATACAATTACTGGGTATGACACAATGAGCCCATTATTGGTGGTGTGTGTGTTTTTACACTTACTGGGTATGACACAATGATTCCATTATTGGTGGTGTGGTGTGTGTGTGGTGTTTTTATACAATTACTGGGTATGACACAATGAGCCCATTATTGGTTGTGTGGTGTATGTGTGTGTGTGTGTGGTGTTTTTATACAATTACTGGGTATGACACAATGAGCCCATTATTGGTTGTGTGGTGTATATGTGTGTGTGTGTGGTGTTTTTATACAATTACTGGGTATGACACAATGAGCCCATTATTGGTGGTGTGGTGTATGTGTGTGGTGGTTTTATACAATTACTGGGTATGACACAATGAGCCCATTATTTGTGTGTGTGATGTTTTTATACAATTACTCGGTATGACACAATGAGCCCGTTATTTGTGTGTGTGTGTGTGTGTGTGATGTTTTTATACAATTACTGGGTATCATTGATAAATAGGAATATGGGTTTCTGCCTTTTATTTTTTTTTTTTTATTTTTAGGTGCCTGTGTGTCAGGGATTTTGATTTATTTTTTAGAATGAAATTGTAACTAATGTGCCAGCTAACCTGTCATCACAGCTCCTTGTTGTTGTTTTTGCCTCAGTGCTTTTTTTTTTTTTTTTTGTAAGACATTTTAAATAATGCCCAGTTTTGAATATCACATTGGTAAAAGTTCTAAATAAAAAGTTCTGCAGGTTTTTTGTTTTTTTTTTAGCTTCATTGTCAATTATTTATATAGCGCCATCAAATTCCGTACCGCTGTACAATTATGTGGTTATTGCATAAAAGCAGGTTTATGGTAACGTGGAGAAGGAAAATCGAGTTAAAGATTTCTGAGGGAAAAAATAGACGTATAGAGGTTTTTTTTTTTTTTTTTTCATTTACATACTGGAACATAAGGGGAAGGTCATTATTGAAAATGACCATATACATCTTCAGTAAGCAGTTGTTGGGCACCCCATACAGACCTGTGTGTGTTCTCCTACCCCTAGTGCTCTAATAGGTACATGATTCTATGAAGTGTTTATATCAGGACTTTAATGTAGAGAAGCAGGGTACGTCCTTGCTGCTCAAAATAATAGACCATAAGACAAGTCGGTGCAATTGGCTGTATGTTCTATACAGCAAAAGTATTATACTGTGGGTATTATTGATATTTTAACTTCCATGTTTCTCAGTTTGGTTGAGGATCCTAGCCATTGTAGCAGAACAGCTGGACGTTCGGTAGTGTAACTGTAATCTAGCTCAGGGACAGATTCGGCACTGCAGCCCGGTATTCCTCAATTGAGATCTTCAAGCTTGATAATCTGTGTTAAATCATATGCTTCTGCTAGGGAAGCATTATGGACACGTGACGCATGCGCAGCAATTGCCACGACCCTTTAATCCATTGCTTCTCTATGACAAACATCCAATGGATTCTCTGGTCCGTCTCTGGCATCAGTATATTTCATGTTCTGACATCAATTAGGTTCAGTATTTGAATCTGTTTCAGTCTGAAACCTGTATTGGCTGGATATTGCAAACTATGAATAGTGCCCTTTCTTAGACGAGGCACTGTTTTTGGTTGCAAGGCTGCAGGGGCAGCATCTGTGCGCCACAATTTTTCCATTAACCCCTTAAGGACACATGACGTGTGTGACACGTCATGATTCCATTTTATTCCAGAAGTTTGGTCCTTAAGGGGTTAAAGGACCACTCTAGGCACCCAGACCACTTCAGCTTAATGAAGTGGTCTGGGTTCCAGGTCCCTCTAGGATTAACCCTCTTTTTTTTTTATAAACATAGCAGTTTCAGAGAAACTGCTATGTTTATAATAGGGTTAATCCAGCCTCCAAATCCTCTAGTGGCTGTCTCATTGACAGCCGCTAGAGGCGCTTGCGTGATTCTCACTGTGAAAATCACAGTGAGAACACGCAAGCGTCCATAGGAAAGCATTGTAAATGCTTTCCTATGAGACCGGCTAAATGCGCGCGCAGCTCTTGCCGCGCATGCGCATTCAGCCGAAAGGGAGGATTGGAGGCGGAGAGGAGGAGGAGAGCTCCCCGCCAGGCGCTGAAATAAAGGTAAGTTTTAACCCTTTCCTCTCCCCCAGAGCCTGGCGGGAGGGGGTCCCTGAGGGTGGGGGCACCCTCAGGGCACCATAGTGCCAGGAAAATGAGTGTGTTTTCCTGGCACTATAGTGGTCCTTTAAGATTAAGTTATTTTAGTACCTAAACCATTCCCTATACGACAACGATGTTTGTTAGAGGGGGGAAAAATTAGTAGACAAGTGGAAAGGTAGATTCCTAGATGTTGTAGAAGATAAAGTCCCATAATACTTTGCCAACCTTTATCTTGCTTAAAGATGAAATGGTCACTCCAAGCTTCATAACCACTGCAACCCACTGTTTAGGATGTTAGGAGTAGACTGGTGTCATTCCTTGGTAGTTGGGCATGCCATTTTGCAATGATTTGCATCTTTTCTTATTTGGGGCCCAACTTCTGTAGGTCTGTCAATCTTGCCACTCATTTATTGGCTGAGAGTGCTCAGCAGTCACTCTCGACCAGTAAAGGAGTGTCAAGATGAGCAATTGTGCTGAATTTTTATTTTTTGTAAATTTTTATTGGTTATAGACATTGTATACATTGTAGAGGAATAATAGCAAACCGTATAAAAAAAAGCGTTCCATCAAGTCCTCTTTAAGTATCACAACAGGTCAGTGTGTTTAAAATATATAAATACTTGAGAATACAATATAAAATATAGGAATTGTCTTTTAAGCAATAAAGTTTGGTCTCTAAATATTTTATTAAATATAAATATAGACATATAAAACCTTAATAATCCATTACAATAATTTATAGCAGGTACTAAAGTATATGCTTGCAATATCAAATAGAATAACATACCCTCTTGAACATGTCAACTTCTCCAAAATCTCTCCTCTGTGTCCTAATATTAGTAAGTACACATTTATACCTTAGATTTTCAATTAGGTCATGTTAGGACCTACCTCAACTTGGAAAAGATACAAGGCCATGAGCTTTAAATGACACAGCCTCTACTTGGTCATTTGACAAGGGAACATCTTAATCAGTCTATTGTCATGACCTAGACATCTTATCTATGTTTAGACTAAAACTTAAAGGGACACTATAGTCACCCAGACCACTTCAGCTCAATGAAGTGGTCTGGGTGCCAGGTCCCTCAGGTTTTAACCCTTCACATGTAAACATGGCAGTTTCAGAGAAACTGCTATGTTTACGTAGCAGGGTTATTCCAACCTCTAGTGGCTGTCTTCCTGACAGGGCTAGAGGCGCTTCTGCGACGTTGGATGCGAAATTCGCATCCAATGTGCAGAACGTCCATAGGAAAGCATTAAGAAATGCTTTCCTATGGATTGTTAGAATGCGCGCGCGGCTCTTGCCATGCATGTGCATTCCGTTTCACTCGGGAGCTGACATCGGCTGGGGAGGCGAGGTCACCAGCGCCGACGGAGCCCGGCGCTGGATTAATGTAAGTAACTGAAGGGGTTAAACCTGGTGACCTCGCCAAGGGAGGGGGGCCCTGAGGGTGAGGGTTCCCCAAGGATGACATAGTGTCAGGAAAATGAGTTTGTTTTCCTGACACTATAGTGATCCCTTTAAGGGTATACAAAACATGGGAAATTCACTGACTTGTTGTTTTATTATTATTATTATGTTTATAATTATGTTATTATTCATATAGCGCCATCAAATTCCGCAGCGCTTTACAATGGGTGGACGAACAGACATGTAGTTGTAACCAGACAAGTTGGACACAGGAACAGAGGGGTTGAGGGCCCTGCTCAGTGAGCTTACATGCTAGAGGGAGTGGGGTAAAGTGACAGAAAGTTAAGGGCAGTATTAGACTAGTGACAGTTGCAAGAGAGGAATCAGTCGGGAGCTATTAAGTTTAATGGATACGCTTTTATGAAGAAGTGGGGTTTTTAATGATTTATTTGAAGGAGTGCAGACTGGGTGAGCATCTAACGGAATGGGAAGCGAGTTTAGACCTAGGACAAAATGGTGCCTTAAAATCTAAACATCCTATTCACTTAATATGGGTACGAGGTCATTTTATTAAAATTTTAATTTTCTGTTTCTAACAAATTGTCAGTTTGCAGAATCTCATTCTAAAAAGGTATTTAATATTTGCATATGCCCATAACAGAATAAAACGAGGCATCTGATCAGTGTGATCATATTCTCATACACACATATAATCACAGACAAGCACAGCATCCCCTATATCTGTGTTTGGGAGAGCTGGAGGGGATCCTGTTGCTGGAGTTCAGTGGGGCTGCTGGGTTCACTGTGTTTTTCCTGCACAGCTCCCATCCTCACTTTGTAGTGATGCTGATGTCAGGGGACTTCACATATCCGCTGCGGACACACTATAGTGTGCAGGAGGAACTGCCGCTTCATCCCCCCACCAGTATATTCTGCTGGTATAACGTCTGAAGGCCGGCGGCGTGCACGTCTGTCCATTGTGAGGTGTCACTCTGTGATGCTGCTCCTCTTAAATTTTTAGAAGAAACATTTTTTACACCTACAGCAGTTGCAGCCCCCAGCTGAGCCCAGCTTCAATGGCCCACCAGAAAATTTCATAGTCTCCTGGTGTGCCAGTCCAGTCCTGGTATTGAGGAAGGAGATCCAAGGGGACCCAAATAGATATGTATACTTTACAAACATGACCCATGGAAATCCTCCATCTCTCTAATGCTCTCCATCTTGCGGATCCACTTTTCTATACAGGAAATGTTATCTGTTTTCCAATAGCAAGCAATTAAGGCCTTAGCAGTATTTAGTAAATGAGGGAGAGTGTGAGCATATTTAGAGTTTGCCACTGATAATGGGGTGACGTGGAGCAAACCAGCTTCGGGAGTGAGAGACGACTTAACCCTCGTAATGGTCGTTACATGGGTGGTTAAAGTTGACTAATAGGGGCTTACTTTTTCACACAACCGCCAAATATGTGCCCTTGTGCCTTGTGCGTCACGGCAGCGCCAGCATCTGTCTGGATAGGAGGGAGAAATACCATGTAAAATTTAAAAATTTTGTGGATATAGATGCCATCTGGACAATAATTTATAGTTGACTAATTGCATGTTGGCATCCAATGAGGAAATTTGAGTAACTTTTTTTTCTCTTCCCAATCCCCATCAGTGAGGGAGGACCCCAATTCTTTGGACCACACGCGCAATTGAATGGATAATTTCTGAGAAGATTCCGCTTCTCTCTAAAGTTCTGAGATGTAACGAGTAACCTATTTCAGAGCAAAGTATAACCTTTCAAACTGGGTGCATTGTAAGGTTTAAAGACATGAGCTGGAAATATTGGAATTGTGCCATTGCTGAATGGTGTGAAGTTAGTTCTGTGCACAGAATTCATATTAGCCAGCCCGGAACACTAGCTGTGATAGCATCCTCTGATTGTCCAGTACAATGCTATATTGTGCCATAGCTTGCTCCAACTTACTATAGGTGTCTATGATTGTCCCTTTAGATCATAGAAACATAGAAACATAGAATGTGACGGCAGATAAGAACCATTCGGCCCATCTAGTCTGCCCAGTTTTCTAAATACTTTCATTAGTCCCTGGCCTTATCTTATAGTTAGGATAGCCTTATGCCTATCCCACGCATGCTTAAACTCCTTTACTGTGTTAACCTCTACCACTTCAGCTGGAAGGCTATTCCATGCATCCACTACCCTCTCAGTAAAGTAATACTTCCTGATATTATTTTTAAACCTTTGTCCCTCTAATTTAAGACTATGTCCTCTTGTTGTGGTAGTTTTTCTTCTTTTAAATATAGTCTCCTCCTTTACTGTGTTGATTCCCTTTATGTATTTAAATGTTTCTATCATATCCCCCCTGTCTCATCAGAAATTAAATAAAAATATAGAGAGGGATATAAACTACAGTACTGTATTTTGTTACTTATTTACAAGATACTGTACTAATATATCTAATAGACCAAAAGGTAGTATAGTGTGGAACTAATTTCAAAAAGTTTTTGACGTTAACACTCAGAAGGATGTATGGTGATTCACACAAAAGGATTAAAGGGGCGCTATAGGCACCCAGACCACTTCATCTCTTTAAAGTAGTCTGGGTGCACTGTCCATCTCCATCTAAGCCCTGCAATGTCAAACATTGTCTCCCAGACAGCCACTAGAGGCGCTTCCTGACTTTTCTGGGCGTGAAATGATGCTTTGCTTGAGGGCATCCAGCATCTTCATATCCCTATAGGAAAGCACTGATTTAATGCTTTCCTATGGGAAAGGCTCAATGTGCTCGCCGCAAATGTGCATTAGCTTCTCCCCTATTACTGACATTGGAGGAGACGGAGCAGGACCGTGGGACCTCTGCACTGGAAAAAGGTGTGTAAAGCGCTTTTTTAAAATTTTATTAAATTTTATTTTTTTTAAATACTTTCAACACCTGAGGGGGAGACAATAACTTTATGGCAGATGCACACTAAAGTATACAGTTGTGTATTCCTAATACTATTGTGTGTTTCTTTAAGGTATTCTAATTATAAAACTACAGACGCAATTGTGGTTTAAAAGGTGACTGCACTTTGAGGTTACTCTAAGGACCAGCTGGATGGCCTATATCATCAGAATAATCAATATAAAAAGTTCATTATAACATAATCAGAGCTCAAAGTTTAATTCTAACTAGTTACTTATAATTGTAAACCACCTCCTGCAATGATCAAAGATACTAGTCTCTTTTGGTTTTGCCTCCAGTTTCCCCTGGCTACCTCCAACGTATTTTATGTTTTTTATTTTTTTTATTTTAAATTCTTTATTTTATTGCGCATGGAATGACAGCAAGCGTGCAGCGCCACGACAGCTGCTGCAAGCGGATTCATATACATTACAAATCGTGACAGGTTAAACAGCGTAGTTTTTTTATGAAGATAACAAGCTATATAAGACATTCGTGGTAAATGTGTGCATGTTAAGAGTGATCTCGCTCAATGTTATAGTGAGGTATCTACAGATGTGTCGGTTCTCGCTTGGGCGATTACATATGATTTCGCGGGATATGCTGCATTGTGGTTGCCATGGTTTGTGCTTTGCTAGTGTGGCAGCATTTCCTATGTGAGTATGTGGCTTAAGCAGTGTAGTAGCTGGTCTATGAGTAATATAGTTAACTCTGGTTTGCAACGCTAGTAACTTAGACAGACTAGAGCTATTAAAACTATTAACGCTATTAAAACATATAGTGACATTCAAGCTAGGTCTTATAAGATTGTCTTAGCAAATTTGGTGTTGTCAACAGTTTAAAACAATATATATGCAATGACAAACATGAAATTGGTCAAGTGTTACAAGTATACATCGCTAGTTATGTGAACAGGCTAGAACATTTTCTAGAATAACATTCAAGCTGGGGTAAGGTATATCGCTTCAAGAATATAGGGACATGGTTGATCTAACTGTACCAGCAATAAAAAAAAAGCAGGCAATAGTCGCTTAACAGCTGGTGCATTGCAAAATATAAGTTCAGGTACTGTTAGAGATTAGTCGCTTATTGTGTTTAACTATGTTTGGTCTATCTGTGCTAACGCTAGAAAGAACAGGCAGTAACCGCTTAATGGCTAGTACAGTGCAAAACATAAGACATAAGACTGTTAAAGATTATTCAAACATTTTTGTAGTTATATGATCGGGTCTATAAAGGTACATGGTGTAAGCTTATATGATTGAGTATGCGGTCGTGGGGAGGGAGGGTGCGTGCACCACCGCTTTGGGCCCAATCTGGGGGCTTAGTTATGCAGTCCTGAAATCCCTCAACCTATGCCTGTTACGGGCATCGATAGCAGATACTTGCTGTGTCCATGTAAAGCTCGCTGCTCAGTGTGGCCCCCTGGTTTAGTTCCATCTGTGGTGTGTCTGCGTGAGGCGTCCTCCTGTACAGCCACGTGGTGCTCAGCCATCTTAGTTGTGATTAGGTGATGTGGCTGCAGGGATGGCTCGTTGATCCAGCTGCAGTGTGTCTGGGAGCGAGTGCGTGGGTTCCGGCAGCTTGGCACCATGGTCCGCCATGACGGGTCTTGGCGCTTTCGTGGCCGCTTAGAGGGCCTGTTGGCTTGGGGTGGGTATCTGTAATGGCGTCTGCGGGTCACAGGGCGGATCCATAAGGCGATTGTTCTGGCTGCTTGGGTGCTGGACACTCCACGGTGACGAAGTAGCGTCCAGAGGCCCTTACAGAGCTTGTCAAAGCCCTCCATGCAGCGAGCTGGTAGTGTGGCGTGTGCGCCCGCCTGGACTCCTGCTGGGCGTCCATCTTGTGTGTACCGTGGTGGACTAGCCGGCGATGTAGCCAGGGGACTGATCAGCTTGCCTGGTCTCTCTGCCCAATGGGGACCGGGATATCCCCCACCGGTCCAAAGGAGGGGGGGGGGGTCAGAGACCTGCTTGGTTGCTTTGGGGGTCCGGTGTCGGCGAGAGTGGCCGCCTCTCCCTGGCTCCGGCAGCTGTAGGCCGCGTTCGGTGTCCTGCTTTTATAGCTCCTACGGGCTCCAAAAAGGCATCTATCGGTTCAGGGGTGCACCCTGGCTGGTCTGCGGGCTATTTGGCCCTCGTTTATGCCTCCCTTTCAGCCCGTCGAGCAGGAGCTCGTGTCCCCTGCTTCTGCTCCACTCGGCGGCCCCCGTATTTTATGTTTTAACCCCATGTCTACCTTCTAGATTTATCTATTGTTTGTATACAAGGGGACAGTTTCTGTGCTAAAAACAAGCCTTTTTAATAAAGCTCACATACGTAAAGGACCACTATAGGCACCCAGACCACTTCAGCTTAATGAAGTGGTCTGGGTGCCAGGTCCATCTAGGTTTAACCCTGCCTGCTGTAGTGAGAAGATGCCAGCTTCAATAGGAAAGCATTGAGGATGCTTTCCTATGAGACTGGCTGAATGCGCGCGGCTCTTGCTGCGCATGCGCATTCAGCCGATGACGGCAGAAGGAGATTCCCCATCGCCAAGGGAGCCCGGCGCTGAAAAAAAAGGTAGGAATTTAACCCCTTCCTCACCCTAAAGCCTGGCGGGATGGGGACTCAAGGACTCTATAGAGCCAGGAAAACGAGTATGTTTGTTTTCCTGGCACTATAGTGGTCCTTTAAGTTTTTAAACACTACTTTGGAGGTCTTCTATGGATATTTACAGCTGTAAATTAGTACTGGAGTAGCCTTATAAGGCTAGTACTTATTTATTTTTTGCACTTGAGATGTGTGTTCTGTGATCATACTGTGTATTTAGAGTGTATTATCATTTCATTTACTATAAGATACTAACTACACTATTCCAGACTCCACTTATCCACCTAGTGGTGGATTAGGTGAAATTCTTTAACTGTATAGGGTTAAGCCATTTGGACATAACTGAAGTTTCCTACTGGTGAATAGATCATAAGAAGTAAACTTCTTGGGTATCTTATTTTGTGCCACTTGTTGTCTGTGACTGCACAACACTGTCTGTAATGTGTGTCTGTCTGTGATTGTACAGCATAGCCTGTAATTTGTGTCTGTGATTGTATAACATGGCCTGTAATGTGTGTCTGTGATTGTACAGCAGGGGGGGGGGGGGGGGGGGGGGGAGGGGGGGAGGAGTCATTTTCGTCCAAGAGCATCCTGAAGTTTCGGTTTTGGCCCTGAATTTTTTTTATTTTGGTGCATCCCAAGTTTTACACCAATATTGGGTCCTTGTTTGCATTTCTTTCTTTTCTTGGCTGTCGTATAGTAAACGAGTTGTTTTCTTGTGCTCCGGTCTCTGCATATCTTTGGCTGCCGGGCAAGTAACATGTACAGTATATTTGTAAAAAGTATCCCCCCCTCCCCCATGTTATTCAAGTAATAGAATATTTAACTTTTCATTTATCCATTTTATCTACAACATTTGCCAGATTTGTTGGTTATTTTTACAGAGGCGTTGTAAAAATGACTATTTCATAAAGATAGAATATTTATGAAATACCGATATTGACTGTGTTTTAATTTTACTGATATTCCAACACAGTCAAGAGATATCTGGAGACAAAGTAAGGACTATTTTGTCTCAGTATATTTCCCAAGCCACTTGACGGAGTTACCACCGTCTAGAAGAGTAAACCCACCACTTTATATTTGGAGGTTCTCGCAGGATCCTTCGTAGACCTCAATTCTCTACTCTCGGGGATATCGTCTCCTGGCTTTGAAGCGGAACCGCTGGAATAAGATGGCAGCACTCATGAGTAACAGGTTTAGGTAAGTAAAACTCGTCCTCTTCCCCCACCTCCAACCACTGGACCCCCGGTGGTGATGTCACAGTTTCCAGACTGTGACAGTGGAGCGTTTACATTTTTTTTTTTTCTTCTTTTTTTTTTTCTTTTAAACACTCATTTCATTTTGGAGGAGGGGGGGGGGGGGGGGGGAATTTCCCAGACCCTTTCCCACTACTGTAGAAAGTTCAGATTTGCATTCTGATACTGCCCCTGAGTAACAAAATGTTGCATTTATAGACTTTTGCCTGTTTTTGAGAAGTTGTAATGTTTAAATTACAGACATCCCAGTTTCAGTTTTCGAATTTCCAATTTCCACTGATAAACTGTGATCATTTTAACCTTTAACCCCAACTGCACTATATCCCAGTCAGTGCCTACTTGAAAAAAAAAAAGAAAAAAAAAATCTTAACTTTCATATAGATATTAAAATTTAATATGTCCTATTACTTAAGAGAGCCTAGATTTCTAGTTTATTATAGATAAACAGATACTACCTTGTCTTTACCAGATGCTCTCACGGATGGAATCGAGAAGGCATGAGAGGAAAAAGACAAGGGAGTGTGGTCAGATGGTGGTGCCAGTCCCACCAGAGGGCTTGTACCCTAATGAACCAAAAAGGAGAAGAGAAAGGAAAATCCCCTAAGGCCGTTCCTAAGCTGGCAATAAGGAAGAATGACAATTAAAATAAAAGTAAAAATTGCCAACAAGTACTAGGAAGTATGGTATAACTATTAAAGGGAAAAGAAAAAAATAGTGATAATAAAGGAGCAGGAATATGCTGCCTAAATAATCGTTGCTAGTGCCCTTTGTAACACTAATAGTAGGAGTAAATCTTTATTAAATCTTCAAATGGTAACAAAGGGACACTAGGGGGTTAACTCATCCCTGTAAATATATAGCTGCAGGCTGGAGATACAGAAGACACAGTGATTGATACTGAAATAAAGTGAGATGGACTGTTATCTATCTCAAAGCAACAGACAATCCTATTTGTGTCTATAGTTTAGTTGTTACCAGTGGTGCTAGGCTAGTAGAGGGATTAAACATTGAAGGGGAGAAGAAAAACTCCCTACTAAAGAAACCTCTAAACTAGTCCCTAGTCTCCTGGAAACACCTTCGAGGGTGTTTTAAACTAGGTCTGAATCTGAATATGAGAATCACCTGCCTAGTCAGCCTTATCCTATACTCGCTAGGAGTAGCACTGAAAAGTAAGAGATGGGTCTAAAAGCCCATGATGCAAATAAGTATCCTTGGGTGCATTAAGTGCATGAGTGAAGTGAGGAGAAAAACGACGAGCTTTTCGCCCGACGCGCGTTTCGGTGTGTGGTAACACCTTCGTCAGGGGCTGAGCAATTGTCCTCGAGAAAAGCCGGGACTTTTGAATGCTCGTTAACCAATCGGGCGCGGGATTCCCCTATCGTCATTGGTGACGTATCGGGATGTTCCCGCGTCACATATGACGTACCATGTCACATGGTCGGGGGTGGCGATAAGGGAGGAGTCAGTAGGGGGAAGGGAAGCGTCATATGATTGACAGGTTAACTGTCTATGTCCGCCGTAACTTGGCCGGGAATTGTGACGAATCCCTTGGGGAACTCCTTGCAACCTACATGAATAGCATTCTAACATCAGATAGAGTTGTAAATAGAAGGCATTATAAAGTGACAGTTGGCATGAGAGAAAATGATCTATGTTAGCCTTTTTTAAGTAAGGGACTGTCCACTACCATATCATGATGGTTGGATAGCAAGTCAAAAAGGCTTACACAAAATTAAAGTGACGGTATAGTCATTTGAATTTTTGATTATCTGTCTGGGATGGGCATATTTGTCCCATATTGAAGCCAGTTGATTAGAGTTGCTTTAAAGATTATACACAATCACGAAGTATACAATATTAATATTCTTATATTGGGATAGTTCTGCATTGATAAGTTTTAATGTATACTCATAATGTGTGGAAAAGTATATGGTATGAAGAAAAGATAGCTTATCTATACTCCATAAAAATAAAAGTTAGATAGGGACAGCCTCTGAATCTAGAGGCTCTTTTCTCATATTTATTAAATGCTCCATGGAGCCTGTAAACTCTGTCAAGCTATTTTTATTAAGTAGTGCAATGAGAGGGTGGTTAACGGTTGGTTAAGAGGATATATGCTCAATTATCAAGGAAAAGTGCTACGTTTGGTAAGGAGAGGCATGAATCTTAAGGACTCCCTCGTCCACAGCCACTTCCAGAGGACTACAGCGCAAAAACATTGGCTGACCAATAACCTCAAAGGCACCTATAAATGTGGTAGATGCAAAGCCTGTGGTTTCATCAGAAAGGATTCTAAAACATTTACAAACCGCTCCAAAAGTCTGAATTTTGACACCCCCTCTTTCTTCAACTGTAGCTTTCTAACCCTATATAATCAACAGTAATGGATAGCTGTTTAGTGGATTGGCCCCAAGGCTCAGTGAACACTATAAGAGCCAACCACAGTGATGTTATTAAGGAGGGGGGTTTCTAAAAGTGCTGCTTTCTCTTGAAATCAGAAAAAGAACACAGACAGTTAACCCCGAAGGCGCTTAAGCAAACTGAGGAGATATAATAATCTGTAGTGCTAAACTATTAGCCAGGTGTATACATTAATTGCCATGTTGATAAGCTTTTTGTTTATAATGGACTGTATTATTAGTATTTTTTTGATTATTATTAGACCTCTACATTCTACTTGTCCTTCCCAATAGTTTTGTTTTCTCTCTCCCTTTCTTAGATAAACAGATTTTAAATGGGCTCTAAAAACACCATTCAAGCTACAGCATGCTGCATTGTTTATGATGCTAGGAATCCCCTGGCACCAGCTTACTGTTAATAGTCATACCTTTTATTATTGGACTTTTTCATTGAAAAACATCAAAGGGTTAAATATTCTTCACAAGAGGTGTGAGTGGGTGTATGCTTGCTTATCTGTAGTTTGCAGTCTCTCCTTTGGGCAGTTGGTGTGGTGATCAAATGGAGAAGCTTCGTTATAGATACTTTTATTTGAGCCAAGAAGAGGGAGGTAAAATATTAAATTTTAATATGTATGGAGAGACAAACTATTAATGTGTGAATATGTAGTATATTATTGTTTATATCTGTATATGTAGCCTCACCATGTACAATGCAGAATGTCTGTTTTAAAATGTCTACAGTGAAACTGTAACATTTGCATTTTCCACATATTGTCCTTGTATATCGTGTTCTGAAACCTGCTGGGTGGTTTCAGGTCTTTTTTGCTTGTGCATAGAACAATTTTTAATATTGGGAGAATGCACATGAGTGAAAAACCTACAAGTCCATCCATGTACCAAAGTCATCTCACATAGTTTAATGTCAGAAGAAGGTTTTCTCTCATGAAATATTGCATCCTAGACCAAATCAAGGATTAAATGATACATACAAATTAATGTGTAACTAGCAAGACCACGCAACAACTAGATTTTCTGAGGTGCGGTTACAAGCTGCCATTCGTATTTGCAAGAATCGTTATTCCGTTGGAAATAAGCGCATTTGTCCAAATTAAAAACGGCACAGTTGAAGAATGAATAAAGTAATGGACAAATCGCATAAAATTAGTTCGATTTGTTCATTATTTTAACTAATTCATAAAATTGGTACCCTTATGTGGTATTACCATATTTAAGGGTTTATAGGGTATCCTTAAACATGGTAATGTATATCTACTCTATAGATTAAAGACCAAATTTTCTTAATTGTTATTTTTTGTTGTTGTTTTTTTCGCTACTTAGTAGGTGGCTCCCTTATTTGGTATCCTTATCCTTCTTTTAAATTGCCATGTTTAAAAGGACACTATAGTCACCAGAACAACTACAACCTATTATATTTGTTATGGTGAGTATAATCCGTCCCTACCGGCTTTTTGCTGCCTTTTCTGCAATTTTTACATTACATCATAGGGATACCTCCACTGGCCACTCCTCAGATTGCTGCCAGAGGTGCTTCCTGGGGCAGTGCTGCACAGTGTGACTGACATTTAGTATCTCCACCCTCTTCATGGAGACACTGAACTTTACAGATGCATTGATTCAATGCATCTCTATGAGGAGATGCTGATTGGCCAGGGCTATGTTTGGCTTGTGCTGGCTCTGCCCCTGATCTGCCTCCTTGACAGTCTCAGCCAATCCATTGCTTTCCTATGAGAAAGCATTGTGATTGGCTCAGACCATAACTTCTGATGATGTCAGCCAAGCAGGCAGATCAGGGGCAGAGCCAGCAGCAGCAGCAGACTGGAGGAAAGGTAAGATTTTACTATATTTGGGGAGGGCCAGCTGGGCTAGATGGTGGTTTTAACACTATAGGGTCAGGAATACATGTTTGTGTTCATAACCCTCTAGTGTTCCTTTGAGGATGCTAAAATTGGGAGCTATCAGCTTAACAAGGATCCTTCCCTAGTTTTGGATCCTTAAATCCATTAAACAACTGAAGGATCAAAACCTGGGACCAGGAAGTGAAAAGTTGGAACCTGGTACTGTTCTTTTATCCTCATGTGTAGTGATCCAAAGAAACTGTTTCAGTCCATCGTATATTCACACAATAAATTTATTAAGCTTAAAAAAGAAAACCTACACAACACAATTCAACCACAGGGTTTCAAATAACTGCTTTTATTTTTAATACTGTCAAATATGGCACTAAACCTGCCCCCTGCATGGCTGTTGCAATGACGAAATCCTGTATCTCATGATGTAATGGCAATATGTAATATGCAGTTTTGTCATCATTGATCTGCCACTTTCTGCACTTACACTCTGAGCTTAAGAGGAAGTGCTCCAAGTGCCATATAAAACTAAGGCTTACTACCCAATATATACTAAAAGAAGGAAAAGGAACCCCAGCCAAAGAGTAACCCTGTTCCCTCCCACCTAACACATTCACATACTTCCCAACTTTAGGGACCAAATCCCTCTATCCCTCTTTTCTATCCTAATGTCCCTCTGTTGCTGGAACTGTGTGACTTAAGATTGCCACCTGGCATGTATTTCCTGAGCACTACCAGTAAATGAGGCAGCCTGGCCGCTACCGGTATATCAGAGAAAACGTCAGCAAGCAGGATCTTTTCTGTTCATAAAGCAGTCCAGCTGCCTGTGTATCCCTGCTGTTTCCGATGCTCCAAGCTCCCCTACCTGACCCTCAACTAGGAGGAGAAGGTTAGGAATAAGGACAGAACTGTGATAATATTGTAATATGTACTGCAAGTCACAGCTTTGCCAACATTCTGATCCTTTCTTAGGTTTGTCAGTTTGTCAGTCTCAGCCTGCAATGGATTTAATGGCGCATTAGGCTGTTTGTAATACAATGTTATCTGTGAGCTGTGCTCTGGGTAACTCACAGCATTTGATCCCAGATGCATTTAGTTATTCTTTCAGTGCCTGTGATGGTGAATCATCATGCAGTATATATGTAGAGAGGGGATGATTTTTAATTGGTACAAGTGATTAAGAAGTACAAGTATTGGTTTAATGTCTGTGACAACACCGCATTGGTCCAGTGATGGCCAAGTGCTGTAGGCTACCAAATGACTGGTAAAACAGAATTCCTATTGGCTAGTTTAAACACTCCAGTCGTATTTGTGTTTGTGTATCTCTGTATGTGGCAGTGAATGTGCATGCATCCTTGCACCCAAACACACTACATGCAAATGCAAACATTTCTTTTGACGTTATGTCTGGTGACATCACGCCCAGTAACGTCACACATTTTATAAATAATTATGCAAATTAGTATTATCTTTTTGCCCTTTTATTATAGGGGAAATTGTAAAGTCTTGCCTTGTTTCATCAACTGTTTTCCTTCTTTCAGAATATGATCCTTATAGCCCTGACCTCCCAAAGGTGCCTCCCTGTTTTGATGATGGTGTGTTGGAGATTGTTCCTGAATCCAGCCTGGATATCTTGGAGCTGGAGAGGGTCAACAAGGCTATCGAGGCAGTTAAGAGTGAAGTGGAGAGAGAACAACGAAAATATGAAAAGCTGTTGGGGACACAGAAGGACTACAGTGTTCCCAAGAGCAAATCCAAACATTCTGCCTCCTTCACATCCCTGGAATACGATCCGGGAAACTACACAAGCAGTGGCACATACAATCCTACTCCTTTAGCCCGTGTGAGTAAAGGTAACAAATACACTCTGGATGATTTGGACCGGACTGCAGTCAAGACCAGCTGCTTAGAGTATGTTCCGACCGCTGTGATACCCGCTGCTAAAAACAAGACTAATAAATATGTCATAGATAACTGCAAGCCTCACACAGATATGGAGTATGATCCAATGTCTAACTATTCGGCTAGGCTTTTGAGCAAGGACAAACCGCAGCAGGGGACCAAAAGGAATAGACCAAGCAGCCAGGATGAAGGCTACACTCCTTCTCCCAAAAAATTATGCAACAATGTCTCGGTGGATGCTAGGTTTTCTGACTCTGAAGATGAGAATGAATACGTGGTCCAACAGTCTGCAGGCAAATATGTTCCTTCCAAAAAGACTGAGAAAGTCTCCGTATCCACTAAAGCATCCAAGCATATTAATGTAGGAAAGAAAGTCAAGGAGATAGCTGTGCAGTATGATATGGAAGATATTGGAAAACCTGTGAAGAACCACAGCAAAGAGTCATCGAAGCATAATTCCGACAAGTCTAAAAGTGAAAATAAAACTACGTCGAAAGAGCAACCTAAAAATAGAGAGTCAGGGTCAAGTAGCTTGGCTAAGGAGACCAAGAAGGAGAAGTCCAAAGCTATAGTCAAAAATAAATGTGAAAATGTTAAGAATGGAGACAACATTCAAAGTCACAAAAATAAGAGCAGTAGGCCTGATAAAAAGATTGAAAAACTAAATTCAGTGAAGGATCCTATCAAAGGGTCCTCAAGCAAAAACAAGAAAGAGCAGTTGCAAAATAAATGTAAGAAAGATAAGATGCAATCTAAAAAGGAATCCAATGACAAAACTGAAAAGGTGAAGAATGGTCACATTAAGGAGAAGTCCATCTCTGAACGGTCTTTAAAATCAAAATCAACTGCGCCTAGCGGGGTAAAGGTCAAGTCAAAACAAAGGTCTCTTAGCCATGTGGATTTGTTTGGAGATGAAAGCAGTGAGGAGGAGGCAAAAGTAAAGAAACGTGTCCCACATAGAGGTAGTTTAGGTTCTGATGGCGGTGGGCACAGTGATACTGAAGGGGAGAGTAGTACGAAGGTGGGCAAGCTTGTCTGCCGCAGGGTCTCCTCCTCTTCTGTGGACTCAATAGAGATTGATTACTCTGCTCTAGAGAAAGAATTGGATTCTGATTCTGACCCAATGGAGGAGTGTCTCAGAGTATTTAATGAGTCTCAAGATGTAAAGACCGAAAACAAAGGCAGGATGTGGAAACAGGTACTTTTTAAGGGTGGTGTTCCTTCTGCAAATTCCTGACTTTGCCTGCTTCTGAACAGATGTACATGGAGAATTTTAAAACAATATTACACCTTAGAATTACACTCCCTGTCCCAGATGTGTAGTAATCAAGACGTACATAATTCAGCTTAACTGGATGAGAAAAAAAATATACAAAAGTTTTTTTCAAAACCTTACCACCAAATTTAAAAATTAAATTCTGTGAAATGGATTTAAGCTGTAAAATAACCCATTAGAAAAACAATATATCCTCCTTGGATGCATCAACATGAATCCTTGGATATCCTTCCAATTCGTCAGAACTCCTTTATTATAGTACTGCAAAAAATAAAAATAAAAGCCTCTATCTCCACACCTCTGCTGCCGTCAATGTAATGCAGACTTTTCTTTTCCACATTCTAAAATGTATCTACCTTTGGACATTGCATGTATATGATATTTATTGCTTCAGAGTCTACGGTATTGGATACTGTCACAGTGATTCTTACCATCTCTTGCAGCCTCACGAAGACGGCGAGGAGAAATCTGAACATGCAATGACAACTTTGATTCCAGGCCAAAAGAAAAGAATTTCTCACGTTAATTGTCCAGCTAATGTAAGTGTCAAACTTCTTCACACTGCATGTATGTGCTTGTTTCCGTTCTTTGATTTACAATAGTTAACCGACAAATGAATGTGAGCGCCTATGTCTTTTTTTCATTTATATGAAACCTGTATTCTTTAAATTAAACAGCATTGATACTTCAAATCCACCCTAATGTTATACTTGATAAGCACACATAGGGAAAATTAGACATTACTTGTAATAGTATGTATTGAGACTCCATTACATCTCATCGAATACTCCGCTAGAGTGTAAGACGGTTTCCATTTTTTTTCTAATTTCCAGGGTTTCATAGAAAGAGGTGTTAATTGTGGGTAGTAATGGGTTCTGTCAGCCTGGCCCATTTCCTTTCCATAGGTAGCCAGACAAGTTAAGACAAGTTACCCACTACATGTTAATTGTTAGGGCCAGTAGTCCAATTTACTAACTCTGCTTACGAATGAGCCTTGATCTGATTGTTTAGAACATTATATATGCTTGGTTATCCTCAGAATATACAGACATAGCTTTCATTAGGCTTAAAGGATCACTATAGGGTCAGGAACACAAACATGTATTCCCGACCCTATAGTGTTAACACCACCATCTAGCCACCCTGGGTCCCTCATGCCTCCATAAATATAGCAAAATCTTACTGTATTCAAGCCTGAAGCTGTAACTCTGCATGCTATTAGACTCAGAAAAACAAGCAGTCTGCTGACATCATCAGAAGTGGTGGCCTGATCCAATCACAGTGCTTCCCCATAGAATTGGCTGAGACTGACAAGGAGGCAGATCAGGGGCAGAGCCAGCATGATTCAAACACAGCCCTGGCCAATCAGCATGAATTGAATCCATTAATCTCTATGAGGAAAGTTCAGGGTCTGCAGAGGGAGGAGATACTGGATGTTTGGATGCATTTTAGACAGCCATCCAAGGAGTGGCCAGTGACATTATCCCTAGGCTGTAATGTAAACACTGCATTTTCTCTGAAAAGACAGTGTTTACAGCAAAAAGCCTGAAGGTAATGATTCTACTCACCAGAACAAATTCAATAAGCTGTAGTTGTTCTGGTGACTATAGTGTCCCTTTAAAGTTAAAGAATGGTTGTGTAGCTAATGGCCAGGTCACCAGTGAAACTAATGGAATGTTCTAGCTGATTGCTCCACTTCTAGAACTTTGCCCCTGAATTGTTTTATTATACATAACTAGAAAGAGTAGCAGTTGAACTATATATTAATCGAAGATCATTTCAATTCATGCTGTAGGTATTAAGGTTGTAACGTAAATAGACACAACACACCCCTATTTATTTTCTATGTTTATTGCCTTTCTGTAGCCCGCTGAGGGAATACTTGCTGTTTCTTTATTTCCCCTCTTTAGTCATCCTCTTCTAATAAGCCGGTGATCCATCCGTCCCGTCTGCCAACACCCCAGGAGATATGTTACCAGCGAATTCAGCGGGCACAAGAGCAGGCAATCCAGCTTCTAGCTCAGCAGAAAGAATTGCTGTTAAGCAATGCCGCACAAACGTCTTCTCCAACACAACATAGTCAGAAGAAGAGAATTGCACATTTTCCTGGCATTCGCTCCCCCTCTTTTCCAATTGTGTCCACAGTTACTGGTAAAACTATCTCTTGTTACTCATCAATTGCTGTAAATTTGGGTTCTTGTTTAAGAAAGATTAGACACCGAACAGAAAAAGTATAATTCTTGACAAGTGTAATAGAATATACCTGTGCAATCTAACTCGCTAAACCATATGGAAATCCAACATCCTTTCGTTTGAACATGGACAATATTACCAGATCTGTGTTTAAATTTTGGTACCTGAGAATCATTGCAGTTTCTTCTTATGTCTGCACTATCCATAATGCCTACGTACTGTAATTATAGTTGCCTGGTTTAAACTAGGCACATGTTGGCAAGGTTGGTTGAAGAGGGGAGATGGTTGCTTTTGTACTAACTCATTTCTTGAGAATAATTACCCTACTGTGTAATCAGCACTTCAAATGTCAAGTTTGGTTATTGTTTATTACAGAGGCAAAGACACGTAAAAGTTCAAGCACTGATGAGACCTCCAACGGTTCAGTACACGGTCTAAAGAATCGAACCCTTACTGGCATGGCATCCAAAACTACCACAACAACAGCACAGAAAAGACAAGCACATGTACCGTCGCTGCAGGTAATGCTACAAGTTACTACTAATCAATTGTATATGTGTTTTATTTCACACATAGGACACTAAATCATTTTCCACGTAAAGGGGACCTGTCACTTCTCTACAATTTGCACCTTTTAAATGGCATATTAAAAATGAATGTTACAATTCATTTTTTTGTAAATTCAGTTTTTTTTGTTTTTTTTTTACTAGCCAATGCATTATTGTTACAGTACGCAATAAGGAGCTTTTAACATACAAATATTTTTTTTTTACACCTTAGGAATACATATTTGTGAAATATAGGGATAAGCCAACATTATACAAAATCCATTTTAACCCCTTAAGGACACATGACATGTGGGACATGTCATGATTCCCTTTTATTCCAGAAGTTTGGTCCTTAACGGGTTAAATTAGTATCCCTGTGCCAACCCTCCTCCCATAAGAAATTATGACCTAAATATAATCAGTCTTCCCCCCCCCCCCCCCCTCAGTTTAATAGAAGTCAAATGGAGTGTTTGATTTAAAACTTTTAAAGACCCAGTGAAGCAAAAAAGGTCCCTATTATGCAGAACAGATGTATACGAAGATAGTTCTAGGGTGTTTATTATTATTATTATTATTATTATTATTATTATTATTTTTATTCTCATCAGTAGTAGTATTTATATAGCGCCTACAAATTCCGCAGCATTGTGCAATAGGATTGCAATGAAGTTGTTTTGGAAGCTGAAGTTCCTGGGCGCTCTCAGTGTTAAACCGTCTTTCGAATGGTTGGTCCCTGAGCACCTGTCCGGTTTTGTGCCTCCTCTACTTGGGCTGTAGGAGAGCCAGAAGTGAAGCAGTGGGTACAGTGGATAGGCTGAGAATGCTATCTGATGTTCTCAGCCTATCACTGGCTGTCCATTGTTAGTACATAATGTATTGTTATATTTATGAGAAGATTTGGTCTAGAGATTTGTCCTCTGTTCTTCTCTATGAATGCATTTAAAAAACAAAAACAAACAACAATTAAATACAGGACAAAAACGATGTATAGTCATTGGCTGCATAGTCAATTGAAATGTAGGACATAGGATTTTTTTTTATTTATTTTTTTTGTGGGGCATCGGGGTGATTGACTGAACAAATAAATATAAATGTATATTTGGATGTAGAGTTTCTTTGAAGTTTAAGACCTAATATTCTGGTTGAGAAATGAACAGTTCTACCCTCTTTCTTTATTTATCTTAATTAAGAGTGCCAGTTTGAAGAGACCTGTAATTCCCACCGAATTTGGTGCGAAAGTGCCAACCACGGTTCGCCAGCGTTACCTTAACCTCTTCATTGACGAATGCCTAAAGTTCTGCCGGACAGAGCAGGAGGCCTTTGACAAGGTAAGAGCTTCTGTAAGCAAACTTGGAGATTACAATTGAGCTGCTGTACTGGTTCATCATTCGTTCTCCTATCCCCACAGGCTCTTGAAGAGGAAAAGATTGTTTACAACCGGAGCTCCAGCCGTAATATTTACCTGAATGTGGCTGTTAATACACTGAAGAAACTGAGGACCCAGGGACAAGGATCAAAAGCCACTCCTATTAGTGAGTGTAGATTTGTAAGGCAACTTGTTAAACAGCAACATTAGGATAGAGTTTATTCCATTACTTGGTGGGAGGGAGTTTACTAAACTGTGATACATTTCAGAACATGGGGTTTTTATCAAAATAAATATCTCTAACATTTTATTACATAGGAAATAGCATCTTACAATTGCTTGGTTTGGGGTGTAGGCCAAGGTATCATCTACACAAAGCACCGTAGACATGCCTGTTGTATTTTGTACAAAATCTGAACTTCATGAACTGTCACAATGTACCACTGTGTCTAAGTAATACATATTTGGTTCCATTTTGACCTTACAATAGGTACGAAATTAGTGGCATTAGTTTGGGTGATATCATTTATACATGGTGCTTTTTTTTTTTTTTCCCCTCCATTTTTAACTCCGGATACAATATACATAACTATCTTTCTTATTTGGCCTGGGGGAAGAAAGACACCTTTCTAATTGTGTATTGACATTCATATATCATGTGCTAGTAGTTATTTATTTTAATGAAAGAAACCTGTGTCCATTAAATCCTGCAGAAAATGAGGGCTAAATGGAAGTGGAGGGTTTTGTTGTTGTTGTGTTTTTTTTTTTTTCCTTATTTTTTCATAATGCATTAAAATAACAGGTTACTTCCTTCACTTTTTATTTTGCTTAACCCCTCATATTAGAGAACACAAACAAGAGAGTCATTTCCCATGAGTCTATGCTGGGAGGGAAGGCAGCAGCTAAACTGAGTTTCTCAGTGCAGCGAAACACTGGACATCAACAGGAGGAACTGACCGGTAAGAGATCCGTATAGATAAAATATTTGTTGGACAAAGTTTGTATTGCCATAACAAATCTGAGTTTCATAGATGTAACATTTTGCCCTCTGTAAACAATGTTCAGATTTCAATCTTCTTGCTTAGTTTCATATTGGAAATTATTTAGTGGACGGAAATGTAAGGTAGGTACATTTAGCTATTGAACATATCTATGCATTGAATGTATTGCTTTGGACACTAACACTAGCCTGTGTCTTTTTATATAATATATATATATATATATATATATATCATTTTACAGATGTACTGTAATGAAGTATTACTGAAACATCAGCCTGCACTAAATACTGTTCTATTTAATCTACTGATCATCAGAGTTCAGTGACATGAGACAGGTTTATCTCACATAATTAAATGGGCATATTCCTGTGTACTGTAGCAGAGCATGTTTTGGATCAAACAAAACTGATACATTTTATCAGTGTTGGCTAAATTCATCAAAATCTAGACATGGGAGTTTAAACTGTACTTCTTGTGCACATTACATCGTTTAAAATTAGAGCGTTCCTTTTTACCTATATATTAAGCTAGCAAAAATGTTGGCAAATTTACATTTTAATCTTCTACGATTTATAAGTATGGTCCTTATCCCTCCCTCCCCTCTCGTTATTCAGTCTTCGTTCTTAGTCCTGTACGATAGCAGCATGCATGTTAATGCTGAGGACCAAGTGACAGGTAGTGCTGGAGAAACCCTCTTGCAGATAGATGTCTCTTCCACTCCCTTTCACATTACTACTTCCCCAGAGAGCATTTCTCAAACTTACAGGGGTGTATAGGATGCACTGATGTCGATGTGCGGTCTGGGAAGGAAATCCTTGCTCACAAAGTATGAGTACTCTGACAACTGGATTCCATAAGAAGGCACGTGGAGTCTTGACATAGGAGATTACAAAGTAAATTGCAGGGAATTTAAAAGGTATGCATTGTTATTTATACAGGTGCTGTCTTATACACAAAGCTGAAGGATTACATCATGAGCCCAGAACAGCTGCAAGAACACGGGTACCCAATGGCCCATCCAGACAAGCCTGGCAAGGCCATGCTTTTCACTACAGAGGAAAAAAAGATATCAGCGTGTAAGTTGCATGAAATTTTATTGTATCTCTATTAGGACTATGTGTCAACCTATTGATTAAATCAACCCACAAAGATATTTATATTTAAATACTAGACAGCACTCCCTTTTATGTCATGTGACCACTGAGGGTGCACTCCTCCTTTATTAAGTATAACATTTATCAAAGGCAGAGGGAGGCTCAACAAATGCGTGGCACCCTGTTTTGAAAAAGTAGATATTTACTGCAAAAGGTATTATATTCCTTTTTAATGAGACTGTGTTACATAGGACAGTACTGGTTTCTTGCAAAAGCGTTGGTAGGAGCTGCACTCAGTTCCAGCAGCCACCTGGTGCTCCGGAGCAGGACCAGCAATCCCACAACGTCAAGGCAATGAAAGAAATTCTCCAGGAACGCAAGGTGTTAAAGCCACAGGCAGTTTTCATGAAACAAAAAGAGAGAAGCAATGTTTCGACCTACTATGAGGTCTTTGTCAAGCATGACAAAGACCTCATAGGTGAAAACGTTGCTCCTCTCTTGTTTTTGTTTCATTAAAACTGCCTGCGGCTTTAACACCTTGCGTGCCTGGATAATTTCTTTCAGTACTAGTCTCTTTTCCTGTACATGGGAACACCAGAGAGCAAGTCCATAGAAAGCACAAGCGCAAAGTACACTTGGTGTATAAAGTCTCTGCAAGAGCTCTACAGATGTGCTCTGCGCATGGGCTGCCCTGAGTGGGGCTTGTCAGCATGGCTGTCGGTCAGAGATATATACATTTACCTCAAACTGACAGGCTCTCTTTCTGGATGAAACCATCCATTTTATGGTTGGGGTGAAATCCTTCAACCTACCTGTCCTGAATTCATGTGTTAGGAGGTATGCGCAGCCCGGCCCCCACGTTTTTCCAGCCAAAGAGCAGCCACTGTGACTGCATCTGGTGGAAAATAGTTTTTCCTGCTCCTGGGAGTTCATATGAGTTCCAGGTCTCCCTGGGTTAAACAATAGAACAGGGCACTTGTACTTGAAATCTCTGCAGGGAGTGTAGATCTCTGCTAGTCATGCTCTAGCCCTCACCTAGTATAGGCACTTCAAGGTGCAGTGAGTGTCTCCCAAACAGGCCGCAGATTTATAAAGAGCGGAGTCAAAAGCAAATATACCTGTTCTCTTCACTTTATTTAACATTCAGATCATGATTACAATTCAATTTTTACATTGTGCTAGCCTCATTTATTGCAAATGTATAGCTAAACAGTTATAGAGAAATATAGACTGTGACCATGGTATCTACAAGGAACCACATGTTGGGCATTGCCAGGTACTGGTAGACTTCATCTGCTGCTGCTCTGACCTTTGCCCATAGGTCAAATAACAAGAGGAGGATTTCAGTTGTACCGTTTAGGACTGGCTAGTAATGTAGGACTTGATATTTTGTGCCTTTATTAAAGTATAACTTTTTTATTTTATTGGCAGTGAATTTAGTGAAAACCAATGTAAGATCAGTATCTAAGGAAATGTTTGTAATTGTCAAATAAAATCCCATCCATTACCAATGCTAGCATTTATGAATATATATGTGGCCACAACTGTCTGAGTTGAACTTGGAATTTCGCTGTTTTTGCTTTTGACACTGTCGAGTTTCATGCCATGTACATTCTTGGGCATTTGGAGTATCATTGGAGTGCTACAGTGCATCTGTCATGCAAAAAATAAAATTTCCTCCGCTTCTAGTCAGTCATTTCTGCTCCAGATCTTAACCAGTTATCTTTTTGAAGCAGAGTTGAAAGCAAACCAGAGTGAAGAAATGATTATCTATGAGAATCCTTAATTCAGCACTGTCATACAGATCTGAAGCCCTGTACACAAAGAGCTCTTTAAAACAGAATCCCGGTCAGAGATCAATGGCACCATTCTGATTGTTCATAAAAGCAACCTTTATACATCAATGTTAAGCAAAATACCACGTAAAGAGTCTCTTGTCAGAGTGCCAAAAAAGTTGCAGCATATTTCACCACCTCCATGTTGCGAAGTGTTGATGAACAATAGTTGTGACAGGGCAAAACAAGCTTAACACATGTAAGCGTTAAAGGCATACTGCATGCACCATAACCACTACATTGCTGTCTGGCTAAACTGTATACATACATTTGATAAGCAAGTCTTTATTCTGGAGTGGTGAGGCATGGCTAAGGAGGCGGGCTTATGGTGCAGCAAAAACTATAAAAAAAATTGAAGATTCAAAGTACAACATATTAAAGGTGCCCAATGTGGGAAAGGATGTAGTCACTGAATGCAAAATGCAGGGATTGTCAGACCGCTACAAAGTGTAGAAAGTATTTTCAAGAAGCAGACTCTGCATCCTTTGCTGAATGTGAGCTGGAAGATATGTTTTAAGGCAGGAGATGTCTACATACTTGTGATGGGTTCACTATATGCGCACTTTAAGACTTTATTTTTGTGATATGCAACTCCCTAAACTAGCCATCATGAGTACTATTGTCGTCCTGTGATGATCCATATTATATAATAAATCTATAAAGAAACACCACAATGCACAGACCAGTGCACCAATGATGCTGTTGACAAAGCTTGACAGGCAGTCTGTGGGATCAAGGTTAGTGGCCAAAAATCATGTATTTCCAAGAATGTTCTCTGGCTGAAAACCGAGACTGCAGGATTGACCTGTGTTATTGCTTCTAGGTGCAGATTTTTAAAATTTATTTAAGGGTTTTTGTTGTGCAGATTTTCCCCTGCAATCTGCACTGTTGTGTGTTTGTTTATTATTCTCCCACTTCATACATTTTGATTCTTTCAGCTTTCTCCAGAATATGTTGCCGCTGTGGAGCAGAGTATTTTGTGACACCCAGTGGGAACTGTGTGCGGCGGGAGGAATGTGTGCATCATTGGGGCCGTCTTCGCAGACAAAGAGGTGCAGTCTGGTTAATTCAAATGTATATCCTCCTTCTGTATGAGAGCACTTGCCTAAATGTACGAAATTTTAGGTTAATGAGGCAGGTCTATAGAGTGAAAACTTAAAGCTTGCCTTGTAGCAGTGAGATCTACAATGTCGTCTGAGGTAGAGAAATATTAGTGATTGTTGGCAGTGCAGGAATTTGCAACATACCAAATGGCATGCTTTGAATTCTAATCAGCAGAACGTTGCAGAATGACACAATGCCAATCATGAAATTTCTTATCTTCTTGTAGTGCCTGGTGGTTGGGAAACACACTATAACTGTTGTTCTGGAGCGGTCGGATCTACTGGGTGCCAAGTAGCCAAGGTTAGCTTTGCATTTTGGTCATGAATTTTATATCTATAGATGTAATTACTGAATACACCAGAAGATGGCAGCAACAGACTGAACAATACCTGGACATTAAAACTTGGTCAAAGTCTGTTTATCTAGGATTTGCAAGGTCTACATTGTAAAAATTGACATCTTATTATATATATATTTTTGTACTATACCAGTCTCAGTCCTCCAGGCATTTTCTTTTGTCAGCCTGCAAATGGCTGTTACCAAATGTGTATGGAAAAGCAAATATCTGAAGCTCTCCATAGCCTCAGGCTTACTGAAATCCAGGGGAAGGCAGGCTCTTCCACAACTAGCCACTTATTTAGAGGAACACTCTAATGTATAACATAAGGTACATCTTGGTAAACTACTCTTCAAAGTGAATTTCAAAAAGGTTTAAAATAGCCAAACCGAAGTCTGTAAGCTAGCTATGCTTTCAGTTCAGCTACTGTGGCTTTAAGTTTACCTTGAATCCTCACATTCATACTTTTCTGTATTTTTATCCCCACCCCCCCTCTCTCCCCCCCCCCCCCCCAAAAAAAAACAAAAAACTAAATGCAATTTTTACTCCACTTTAACCCGTTAGTGACCAAACCGCTTTTACATTTTCTTTCCGTTTGGGACCAGGGCTGTTTTTACATTTCTGCGGTGTTTGTGTTTAGCTGTAATTTTCCTCTTACTCATTTACTGTACACACACATATTATATACCATTTTCCTCGCTATTAAATGGTTTTTCTAAAGATACCATTATTTTAATCATATCAAATAATTTGCTATAAAAAAATAATAAAATATGATGAAAAAAATGTAAAAAAAAAACCATTTTTTTCTAACTTTGACCCACAAAATCTGTTACACATGTACAACCGCCAAAAAACACCCATGCTAATAAATAGTTTCAAAATTTTGTCCTGAGTTTAGAAATACCCAATGTTAACATGTTCTTAGCTTTTTTTTTTTTTGGAAAGTTATAGGGCTATAAGTACAAGTAGCACTTTGCTATTTCCAAGCATTCCCCCCCCCCCCCCCCCTGAAATTGTAACACTGATATCTGTCAGGAATCCCTGAATAACCCTTCACATGTATATATTTTTTAAAAGAAGACAACCTAAGGTACTGGGGGTATTCTGACTCTTTTTACCACCAACCATTTTACCACCAATCTATGCCAAATTGAAAAAGTGATAGAAATGGGT